>NW_025333518.1:0-164760 GCF_019186645.2 Phyllostomus hastatus | reverse complement strand
CCTCAGACAACGGTTTGATCTCCAAAATATATAAAGAAGTGAGTTCAGGAGGATTGGGGGCTAAGATGGCGTCGGAGTAGGAAGGAGCAGATTCAGCTTCCCTCTGCTCAGGGGAGAAAATCCTGACTGATCTACGGAGTAGAGAAGCAAGCAACCAACATACTTCAGCATACGTGAAAATAGGGGACCAAGGAATGTGGTAGAACCGAAAAACAGGACCTAAGAAGAGTGCTGCAACAAGGTAGGGTCCCGGGGACCAGCGTGTGGTCCGGGGGCTGCAGCCCCAGGCCCAGGGCCCGCTGCTGGGTTTGCCACAGAGTCCTTGGGAGAGAGCTGGGACAACTGCTCCCTCCCCAGCCAAACGGTCTGAGCAGCACTGGGAGGAATCCAGGTGCTAGCAAACACACTAGGGCTGTGAGCACCTTTGGAGGCTGTGGACACCGGAGGGGCTGGGTCGCGTAGCGGGCCCAGATCCCCACAGTCACTGGTCTGGCTGGAGAGTTTGGCGGCGGCAGGAGAAGCCAGGCCACTGTGGGGAGCGGCAGGCTTGAACAGGAGGAATTTCTCAAGAGGAGGTAGTGAATAGACAGACACTGCTTGGGGAATTCTCCTAAAGTGATCAGTCGCTCCAGCCTCCCTCCCACCCAGCCGTGGGTGCGCCTGCAGGGAGAGCATCCCTGCACCCCAGTCCACAGCAGTAACCCTGGGGAAAGACCTGATTCCCACACCCAGGGTGCAAGGCTGAGGAGCCAGTGCGAGCTCCCCGGCCCAGGAAGAAAAGCCACACCAATCACCCCTCAGCCTGCCTCAGCCAGCAAGAGCAGAAAAACCGGTTTGGCCACTTTGAAACCAAGAGACTTTTTAATTTGATTCTATTTTTTAAATAATTTTTAATTTTTTAATTTTTATTGTTTTTATTCTCTTTTGATTTCCTTTTCTTCTCTTTCTGCATTTCTTGTTTTATTCCTTCCTCCTTCCTTTCCTCCAATTTACAATAGCTATGTGCTGGAAGCAACCTAGATGCCCATCAGTAAATGAATGGATCAAAAAACTATGGTACATTTACACAATGGAATTCTATGCAGCAGAAAGAAAGAAGGGGCTCCTACCCTTTGCAACAGCTTGGATGGAGCTGGAAAGCATTATGCTAAGTGAAACAAGACAGGTAGTGAAAGACAATTACCATATGATCTCACCTACCAGTGGAACCTAATCAACCAAAAAAATAAGCAAGAAAAATATAACCAGAGGCATTGAAATAAAGAACAAACTTCAGTAACCAGAGGGAAGGGGCGAGTGTAATAATGGAATAAAATAAGGGAAGAGCCATCAATGAACATACATAAAGGACACATGGACAAAATGAAATGGTAGTAAGATAGAGGATGGGAGAAGGGATGGGTAATGTGGGCAGGGGTAGTGGGGAAAAATGGAGACAATTGTAGTTAACTATCAGTAAAAAAAGTGCTCATATTTTGAATAAGACATACTTGCTTAAAAATACAGTAATCATTTATACACAAAATGACATATTATCACAGAAATATTCCTTAAGAGTTGATCTATTATTTTCCAAGAATATACTGGACTTTACTGTTGACAAGGCAGCACTGAAACTAAACTTTTACAAAAATAAATTTCTGAAGTTTCCTAGAATATAATGGTGCATACATAGATTTCCATTTTGGATAAACTTTTTGATATGTAATGTACATGATATTACTTAAATGATAAATATATAGCTGGATAAATTTAAAATAAATAACCTTGTAGCCAAGACAAAACAACAAATAGAAAACTGCCAGAATCAGCCAAGCCATCCACTTGAGGATATCTTTTTTATAAAATATTTTATTGATTTTTATTTTTAGAGAGAGAGGAAAGGAGGGAGAAAAAGAGGGAGAGAAACATGTTCTGAGAGGGAAAGAGCAGTTCATTGCCTCTTGTATGCTACCCCACAGGAGACTGGATCTGCAACCCGGGCATGTACCCTGACTGGGAATTAAGCTGGTGGTTTTTCCTTTTGTGTATGACACCCAACAAACTGAGTCACACTGGTCAGGGCACCAGAAATCCTCCTAAGTCACTAGTCTCTTCATCCAATCGAGTAATTACATTCTTTATTATTATCACAGTAGAAGAGTTTTGCACTAACCACCAGCAGACACCTAATGTATGTGCTGCTGCAGGCAGTTATACACTTGTTCACATTGTGCATTCAGTTGCAAAGATGGATCCCATTGGTGTAGAGCACTCTTTTGTACAACTACGTTGTTATTTATTGATCTACTTTCACCAGAATGGAAGGCAGCGGAGTTGTTTTCTCTCTTGTTATTACCAGTAATTTTAGTGTGAACACTTTGGTAATACCCTTTGGTAGACACACACACTCATTTATCTCGTATGTAAAACTGGGAGTTGAAAATGTGTGTGGGTGTGTATTTAAAACTTAGATTTAGTAAATATTGTCATACAGTTTTGCATGAAGTCTGCCAATGCATCTGGCTGTAACACAATACTCTTGTGCGAATGCTTTTTTGAACATCCTTACCAATAACTAACAGGATCTTTTCCTTTCACTGTAGCCATTATTTGGAGTGTTTGATATTCCTAAGAACTAACAAATTTGAATACTCACTTTTACAAATTGTGCCTCACAGTGAAAATTCACAACTGAAGGCCTCTTAAGTAGACCAGCTTGATATGATGAGATTCCTGCATTCCAATCTCTGTCTGCTCTCACTACCACTTTTAGGTCAGGTCCAGTTGGCCTACAGCTGTACTGTATTCCATTGGTATAAGTGTATTCCCAGCTATCTACCATTGTCTCAATCATGCCTAATGGATACATGCACTGATAACTCATTTAATATAATCCAGGATGCAGTAACTTGAATAAAGAATTAAGATGATTCAGTTTCAGCCCCTCATTTGACAGAGTGGAACCTGAAACCCAAAGAGAAAGAGTGGTTTGTCGAAGGCCACAGGTAGAGTGAGATGGGAGGAGCCACTTGGACTGATGTTGTTTTCATTGCCTCTGCAGTTTAGAGCGTGGTTCTACAGAAGATTTCAAGCTCAGTTGAGTATGCTGCCCTTTCATATGGAGCCACGGGCTTATAGATATCATGAGAATTATATCTGTTTTGTTTTAACAGATTTCCTAACCAGATGTTTACCACACAGTGCTATTTGGTTGGATGATTGTACATAGACAGTAACTGTCATCCCTAGCAGTGCTTGTGTTTGGAGGTATTAATGCCTGAGCAGAAATAAGGAATGATAGTTCTCTCTCTAGTCTTACAGTGAAACACAGTGTTACAATATGTAACACTGATTGATCACACAAAATTACTGAAGGAGACTGTGCTCTGAGGCCAGAGATGGGAAGGGAAACTACAGATGGTGAGACGACAGTGTGGTTGTCATCTGGGGAATGAACACTACTGAAGTTAGGACTGTAAGTTGAAAGAAAGTATATCAAGTGTGTCAGGAAAGAGTCCAGCCATTGTTAACATAAGAACAGATTGTGTCATATCAATGTAACCTGTCAGCCAAAGAGAGTGGACTGGAATGCCCATGATTGGAGGATGACAACTTCCCTGTACTAGATGGAGAAGTAGAAGCCACTGAGTAAGCATGTGTGCTGTGTGGCCAACTCATTCAAAATGACTGAGCAAGTAGAGCAAATATCTGCATCAGATTTTATGCTAAGTTGAACATTCCTGTGTAAACTGTTGGGGTGGTTCATAAGGCCACAGCTATGGGCAACTGGTGATTGGCAGCTTCATCACAACAATGTGTGTCCTAGTGCACCATGTGGCCTGCAGTGTTGTATGACTAAACATCTGATCACCCGGGTGACTAAGACCCCTCCAGCCCTGATTTGGCGCCCTGTGACTCTGCCTTTTCCCCAAACTAAAATCAGCTTTGAGAGGAATGAGATTTCAGATCCGCAACGAGATTCAAGAAAATATGACAGGGCAGATGATGGCTACTGGGAGAACTGGGAGGTCCCAAGGTGCCTACTTTGAAGGGGACTGAAATATCATTGTCCTGTGTGCAATGCTTCTTGTATCCTGGATCTTCTTGAGTAAATGTCTCTATTTTTCATATTCCATGGCTGGATACCTTCTAGATGGACCTCGTACAACTCAGGTGAGTTTGAGTACAGGGAGAGGGGATGGAGTAGTGAGGGAAACCTTCTGATAGTGAAAATGTATGTTGGGTTATGATCTAGATTACAGTACCCTTTATTGCAAGGGAAGCTATTTTTCCAAAAAGGGACTTGTCTATGTAGATCTGTGGTGAGTTCGGGCTCTGGTGAAAGTGGGGTTTCAATAGAGAATGTTGGAATGATAACCTAAGAGTGAAGAGAATGAAATGATTTTTTCTAAATACTGAACAGAAAATGTTCGGAGTACATGAGTTCACGGTAATAGATAAATATTAGTTCCTTTGTAGCTAATTATGCCATTATAGTCACAGTCCTTGGGACAGGGACAAACAGAATACCATGAAATGAGTAACTCTGGGATTAATGATCTGAACTCATTTCTTGGCAGTGTGGGGTCTGGGCTTAGACAAATAGAGTGAGTCCTGGGATTTGGCCTGCATATGGGAATGGTGTGGCCAGTGTAGGCGGCCATGAGAAAACCTCCCCTCAGCTCTAAGAGTGAAGGCAGGGTCAGGACAGATGAGTTCTGATGTGGAAGGCTGTGACCCCCGCAATCTGTGAGGCTAGGATGCACACAGGAATGTGACTGTGCGGTGAGCAGGCTCTACTGAAGATGAAAGTGGACCCTGGAGACTTCACTCCCTGATATGAGGCCAGCAAGGACACAGTCTCTTCTTTCAGCACCAGGACCTTAGCCCCTGATGGGCAGATGGTTGGCTCTTTTTGTCTTAGAAACTGTCTTCAAGAATCATAAATGTCTGAAATTATAGTATTTCTCATCATAATGCATATATTAAGTCTGTGATAAAGAAATGAGGAAACTGAGGCTTAAAAGGTTTACATGCTCTAAGGTTACTCAGCTAACAAGGAAAGGATTTTTTTCTCCTTTTTTCTTTTTTATTGAATTTACTGGGGACAGGAAAAGATTTGGACAGATTTGAATTCAGGTATGTGTCACTTCAAATTCCAGTTCTTGTCTTAAAAAAATCTTCGGATTTTTATTGTTCAAGTTCCATTTTCTGCCTTTCCCCCCCACTCCTCCCCACCACCCCAGCCATCCCCGCCTCCCTCCCCTGTTTTCATCCCACTTTGTTTTTGTCCATATGTCCTTATAGTTGTTCCTGTAAATCCTTCCCCCTCCCCCCTATTATCCCCTGCCCTGTCCTTCTGGGAACTGTCAGTTTGTTCTAGTTCTTATTTTAACCATTTGATCATTCCCTTAAAATGAAAATAAGACACAAAGAAGAACAAAAATTCAGCTTTCCTGTCTATGTGTAAAAGCTATCATTTCAGTATCTTTTATTTTAAAGATTTTATTTATTTTATTTTTAGAGAGGGAAGGGAGGGAGAAAGAGACAGAGAGAGAAACATCAATGTGCAGTTGTTGGGGGCCGTGGCCTACAACCCAGACATGTGCCCTGACTGGGAATCAAACCTGCAATGCTTTGGGTCACAGCCCGCACTCAGTCCACTGAGTTTTGCCAGCCAGGGCTCATTTCAGTATCTTTAAAGAAAAAGTTAAGTAAAAAAGCATGGGATTTTTTTTTTTACTCCTAAACATATATGAAAATTATGACCAACAAATCTAATTTTACACAACATAAATTGATATGAATACATTTAGTATGCTTTTAATAAAATAATTGAGAGTGGAGGGGGTTTGGACAAAGATTGAGAGGTCCTGATGTATTAAATATTCTATGAACAAAAACAAAATTATTTGCTATTATAAAAGAAAAGAGATAAGAGTAATAAAGTATTTTTGTCTTTAAACTCTCCCCAGTCAGTAATTGGAGGTAAGTTACCTGTTGAAAATTGCATGTTTTTAATGTACTGTTTTATTCTTATAAATGCTTCAGTGCTTGGAAGCATGTGACACTCAGGACTTTTCATACACTGTAGGCATAGATAACACTATGGATTAAGACCCAAATGGAAAGTCTTCTCCTTGCTGGCGTAGCTCAATGGATTCAGGGCAGGCTGCGAACCAAAGTGTCGCAGGTTTGATTCCCACTCAGGGTACATGCCTGGGTTGCAGGCCATGACACCCAGCAACCGGACATGGATGTTTCTCTCTCTCTCTCTATCTCCCTCCTTTCCCTCTCTAAAAATAAATAAATAAAATCTTAAAAAAAAAGTTACTGGGGGCCACGGCCCCCAGCAACTGCACATTGATGTTTCTCTCTCTGTCTCTTTCTCACTCCCTTCCCTCTCTAAAAATAAAATAAATAAAATCTTTAAAATAATAAATCTTTAAAAAAATAAAATCTTAAAAAAATCTTCTATCACCCAGTACTCTATCTTTCTGAACCCAGAAAAGAATGTTACCATGTTGCCTTCCTGACAAAAGCATAAAAAAAAAAGCACTCATTGGAATCTGAAGTTGCGTTTCATTGTTCATAGCTGGTAATTGTGAATTGACTGCAAGGAGAACACAAGAAATTAATTTAATTAAGTTACTGGAATAAGATTGAGATACTCAGAGATGACCACTATTAAAGTTGTGTGTAAAATATGGTTTCAGTTTATTTCACAGGCAGACAGCAAATGTAAATCGCTACAAATGAAATACTATTTTTCCTTATTATTCAATTGAACACATATTTTTCTTTATAACTATACCTTTACAATTTAATCTGTATCAATTGGGCAATTCATTTTTTAAACTTTTGTTTTAACTAGTGTGGAGCAATGAGAACATGAAGATGGAGTTTCCCTTTTCAGTGAGCTTCAGGAGGTTCTGATATTACTAAGCCTTATTCCCATTCATGCTTTTCTGTACATTTATCAATAAGGTCATGTCTGTTCTCCACAGTGAGGGCAAGAAGGGAAATCCATAGGCTGATGTGAATACTCTGAGATACAGTATGAATCTACAGCTCCTGATCCTTTGGATATTTGTTAATGAATTTTGGGCAGAATGATGAGGAATAGAGGATCCAGAAAGCTCACTGTATGTGATCTCTGTCCCTGAAACTTATTCAGATTAAGCTGAAAGACAAGGAGCACCCATAAATTTTGTCTAAGATGAACATATTAGAGTAGAATAAAATATAGTACAGAGAGTATTGTAATTGAAAAAAATTTTGCATCACTTTTGCAGAGGATGGGTGTTCATTCATTCAACAAATGTATTTATTTGAATAACATCCTGGAACAGCACATTGTCAATAGTAAGGTAGAAATATTTGTGAACAGGACAGGAAAGGGTCATGCATTTATGCAACTTTCTGTTTGGGCTAGAGCTCTTTTATGAAATTCTTATTTACTTACTCATTACATATAATTCTAAGTGGTATGATGAAATATTTATAGGGTAATACAAGTGCATAGGAATGAGACGAAAACATATTTTAACACTTAAACTCCTTCTGAATGAGCAAGTTTATTGTATCAATTGTTCAAGAAGAAGTGGAACCTTGGTAGAGTAAGTTGAACTGACATGGGTGGAAGAGTTGCTCTGCCTGAGATGTCTCACTGGGACTCACCCATGAGTAGAGAAGGAGGAATAAAAAATCCTCTTTGAAAAACATTACAGTAAATGTATTACTAGTCTCCCTTAGCTGCAGGAGAAGATCATATTTAATAATGACTGACCCCTACATTTCATTTAGACACAATGATCAATAAGGAAAAATATCTAAAAAGGGCACTGGAGAGCCAATGGATATGTATGTCAAAATGCTTAAAAATGGAACTTCATTTTGACTCAGCAATTCCACTGCTGGGATTATACCCTAACATAACTGAAACACAAATTCAAAACTATTTATGCACTCCAAAGTTCATAGCAGCAAAATGTACATGATCCAAGTGTTGGAAGCAAGCTAAGTGCCTATCAGTAAATGAGTGGATCAAAATACTATGGGACATTTACACAATGGAACCCTACACAGCAGAAGGAAATAAGGAGCTCCTAACATGGTAACAGCATGGATAGATCTGGAGAACATTATGCTAAGTGAAATAATCCAGGTGGCGAAAGACAAATACCATATATTCTCATCTATATGTGGAATCTAACCAACAAAACAAAGAAATGACAAAATAGAACCTGAGGATAGGAAATAAAGAACAAACTGATAGTGTTCAGAGGAGAAAAGGGGGGAGTATAAAGAGAAAGAAGGGGAAGGAACAAGCAAAGGAACACAAATAGAGGACTCAGGGGCATGGAGAATGGTGAGGCACTGACTGTGGAGATGCGGGGGCAGGGTAGCAGGGAGCAATAGGGAAAAAGGTAAAAAACTGTAACTGAAAAACAATTACAAAAATACCTGAACTTTAGCTCTCATGATCTTCAAATAAACACTTTGGGTGAAAACATGGCTTCCATCAGAACATAATTTAGTGCCAACTGCTTTTTTCAGGGCATCTTTCACATCCTTGTTCCTCAAACTGTAGATCAGTGGGTTTAACATGGGGATGACAACTGTGTAGAAAACAGAGGCCACTTTGTCTGTGTCCATGGAGTGACTTGAGCTGGGTCGGAAATACATGAACAGGAGTGTCCCATAAAACATAGCCACAGCAGTTAAATGGGAGGCACAGGTAGAGAAGGCTTTGTGTCTTCCCTTGGCTGATTTCATTCTAAGGATGGTATTTATGATGTAGCTGTAGGAGAGGAGGACAGTGACAATACTGAACCCCAGAGCACAGCTACTGTAAGTGCACATCACTATCTCATTGATGGTTGTGTCTGAGGTGGAGAGGGCTAGTAAGGGTGGGAAGTCACAGAAAAAGTGATTGATGATATTGGAATTGCAGAATGACAACCGAATTGTGCAATAAGTAATGATTGCAGAGTACACCAGACTTTGGATGTACACAATGGCCACTAGCTGGGTACATACTCTTCCAGACATAGCTGTTGTACACAGAAATGCATTACAAAGGGCTACATAACAATCATATGCCATGACACACAGCATGACACATCTCACATCTCCAAAGGTACCCCAAAAGAACATCTAAACAGCACATAAACTATATGCAATCTTCTTTTGCTTAGATAAGAAATCAGCCATCATCTTGGGGGAGACAGAGGAGGAGTAGCAGATATCACTGAATGACAGGTATCTCAGGAAATAATACATGGGAGTGTGGACCCGGGGTTCCACGCTGATGACCAGGATCATCCCCAGGTTGGCGATCACAGTGATGCCATAAACCAGCAGGAAGAGCACAAAGAGTCCCTGCTGCACATCCCGCCTGCCAGAGAGTCCTAAGAGTATGAAGTCTGTAAACACGGTGCAGTTCTCAATGGCCATCACTCAGGTCTGGAAACCCCTGTTTGTGGAGGAAGGAAATGGGTGTGCAGTGTTAACATCATCTATTTCATTAGTTAAATTGCTGATTTTTTATAATTTCTGTAATTAGAAAAAGCAATAAAGAATGGTAGAACTCCATGAGGAAGTCTGACTCTTTGGAAATACATGCTATATCATGTAAATCAATAAATGTTCGTGAAAATATCTCTTACATTTATGTAGCATCCTACCAAGTTTATGGCACAGTTTATACATTAAATCATGCTATTCCCATACCAACCTATGCAGTATTTGTGATAGTTTTTGTTACTCCTTTGTTAGAGATAAACAAATTGATATTTTCAAAGCTCAGGCAATAGTTCTGAATTAATTGGTTCAGTAACCCACATCTTGTGACAAGGTTGTTGCTATTTTTCAGTACTGCAGAGGCTGTATTATATCCTGTAATTGAGAAACATAGTTGAGAGGTACAAATAATGAATATGTTGTTTTTTTTTCCCTTCATTGACACAATTGTGGATGGTCAGACATATGGTGGTTTTCTGGATATAACATTCCCCTGTTCTCTAATTGCCTATTAACCCCTCCTGTCCTTTACAGTCTCAATAGACAGGGATAGAGATAGTCTGTGATCCAGGACCCACTGTAACAGGAGGGTGGTGGTTTCTGGAGAAGAGGCTGGAGGGTCCCCATGAGTGATAGTTAGACTAGAATAGGCCTGGGCTAACTGTGCTCCCTCTGACAGTGGGTGTTGTTCAGCAGAGCTTCTGCAGAATGTTTGGGACCTGACTCCAGGCATGCTGGCCTCAAGGGTGACAGAGACGTAAAAAAGGGTTGATGTATTTCTGTGTGAGTCACTTTCCTCTAATCAACTAGAATCCACATGATATACTCACCAACAAACAGATGTGTCAGTAGCAGGATAAAGGTCCTCAACTGTCCACAGTCCAGTGAATTCAGAGGAAATCATGTTGAACTCTGCCCCCATTTCCTCTCAAAATTGAAATACTGCTAATTGCTGTCTTTTGGTTTAAAGCCTTCTATTTATGCTTACTTCAAAGATAGAGTATAAGATTGAGAAAGGATTGCAAGTGAAAATTCTGGTGAGTTCGACTCATTGGATTTTTTTTTTTGCATTGTTGTTCAAGTACAGTTGTCTCCAGCCCCCCCCGCCCCCATTACTCTCCCCTGCTCTACCCACCTCCCACCTTCCACTTCCTTTCCTCCCCCCTGTTGTCTTTGTCCATGGGTCCTTGATACATGATCCTTGACTTGACCCTTACCCTTCTTCCCCCTGTTATTCCCCTTCTCCCTCTCCCATCCTATCTGGTCAATGTCAGATTCTTTTTTATTTCCATGTCACTGATTCCATTTTGCTGGTTTGTTTGTTCCATCGTTTAGGTTCTGTGTATAGGTGAGATCATACGGTCTTTCACTGCTTTGCCTATTTCACTTAGCATAATATTCTCCAATTCCATCCATGCTGTTGCCAAAGGTAAGAGTTCCTTCTTTCTTTCTGCTGTGTAGTGTTCCATTGTGTAAATGTACCACAGCTTTTTGATCCACTCATTTACTGATGGGCACTTAGGCGATTTCCAGCACTTGGCTATTGTAAATTGTGTTGCTCTGAACACTGGCATATATAAGTTCTCTTGAATTGGTGTTGCAGGATTCTTAGGATACAATCCCAGCAATGGTAATGCTTGGTTAAAATGCAGTTTCATGTTTCCTATTGTGAGGAAATTTCTTATTGTTTTCTTTGATTCTTCTTTTCCTTGAGTAGCTCTGAAATCTGCTTCTCTTTGCTTTAAAGAATTGGTCTTTGGAGGTCAATTCAGTTCTATGGCCTACTGTTATAATGTACCCAATCAATATATCATGCATGTCATAAGTGACCCTTTCTGTTCTGTGAGAATATAGTGACAGTGGAGTTGAAGCTAGAAGAACAGAAAAAGAAAATCTGTGTAATGATGTAGTGATCAGTGTGCAGTTTTCCAAACACTTGGCATGAACTGACTTGAATATCTCTTCCTGTAGACAAATCATAAAAAAAAAGAAATATTTCTTAATAAAATATACAAAGTATAGGAAATGGAGAAGTCAAAGAACTTATGTATGTGACACATGGCCATGAACTAAAGGTACATGTAGGGGGAATGCAGGTATGAGGGGGTGTGAGGCAGAAGAGAAATAAAGCGGGGTGGGGGGAATGGAACAATGTAATAACATTATAGAATAAATAAATAAATAAAATGTCCAACTGAAAATAATTAAAAATATGAAAAGGACAGGTAAGAGATTAAAAATAAAAAATCCTCCCAGCTCCTCAATCTATGCTTGCATTTTATTTTATATCCTGCCATTTATGTATACATCTTTAAAGTAATTAGATTGATAAAAGTACTTAAAATTTTGTATAACCATTTATACCCTCTATAGCTTTCATAGCACAGATTCAGTCCAAGGTAGATAAAATTAGAGAAATCTAAAACAGAAACCAGACAAACAGCAAGCCCCCGCCCCATCCAGGTGCACTGACTTCCGTGTCCCATCCAGTCCGTCTGCAGCAGGGTTCAGCCCTGCCTCCCGACAGAGGTGGGTTATATCGCCTTGTCCGTGTCTGGTCCCTGGGCGTTGAACATGGTCTCTCAGAAATCTGTGGCAGATATAATTAATTATATGTTTTATCATGTGTTATTTTTCTACAGGCAGGGTCATTGAGAAAGAACTACAGACTTAAAAAAATACTAGGTGTGTTGAAAAACCACCCAAGAGGTTTCCATTAGCTAAACACAAGAGAGTGCTGCACCTGTGGGACTGAAGAGCTCTTACCACTGTCTTATTTCTCTGGTGTATATGTGGAGGAGGCAGAGTCCTCCTTGGTCACCTTCTTCAGATTCCTCCCCACACTCGTTTTCCTCTCAGGTGCTGCCTGTGTCCAGGGATGCCAGCTGCCTCAGGCAAGACTCCCTTCAAGAGGGATCCAAAGGTGATCTTCGTAAATGTGGGGGCCCTGTAGTGTAACTCCCACTCCCCATGACATCCACAGTATGGAGAGCAATATATTGTCAAAAAATAGATAATTTGAATTCATTCCCAGAGGTTTTATGTTCTAATAGAATGGCTTTCTTTAAATATGAGTTGAGAGGGGAAGATTCACAACACAATTTAAGAGTTCAGAGCAAACAAGAGAGAAAAATATTCTATATCTACAGGGTTTTCCTGATATCACAGGCACTCCCCACTGAGTATGGCATAGAGAACAGTCTTCTCATAATCTCCTTCTCCCAGGTAATGGCTGTGTGGCCCTGAGGCATGGGTCCTTATCACAAAGGGCAGCACCTGACAATGCCTCTAAGGAAAACGAGTTCAGTGAGGCTTCCAGGTGCAGGAACAAGGAAAGTGGTGAGTGAAGGCTGCTAAAAATATCTCTGATATATGAGTGAGGTTCCAGTATCTGCTGACAAAAAACAATCATTTAATGAAATAGTTTAAGGAAGTTGTATGCTTTCTTGACTTTACAATAGTATTTTGAAAATGTGAGTATACAAAAAGCTATTAGAAGGCCCTGGCTGGCATAGCTCAGTGGATTGAGCGCAGGCTGTGGACCAAAATATTGCAGGTTCTATTCACAGTCAGGGCACATGCCTAGTTGCAGACCATGGCCCCCAGCAACCGCACACTGATGTCTCTCTCTCTCTTTCTCCCTCCCTTCCCTCTCTGAAAATCAATAAATAAAATCTTTAAAAGAAAAAAAAAGTATTAGAAAGTAAAATATCAATAATGAAATCCCACAATGTTCTGTAATCTGTTAGGAAATAATATTTGCTTTTTGAAAAACTTTTTAAAGATATGTATATATTTATTTTTAAATGTAGATTTTTGGAAGGTAAAATGCCCCTGCATCCAAGCCCTGAGCAAAAATTAGAAAACTAGCCTTTCATAGACTGTGGACCCTAACACAATCCATGCCAAAATGGTAAATAGTTGAGTATGTTTTTAGAAAGAGTACAGAATTACAATCATTCTGCTTTCATTTTCTCATGTCTGTATCCTTTTGTTCATTACTATGTACCTGAAATTTCCGCAAACCATTGCATGTGAGGACAGTTTATTCATTCTCTTTGCTGTGCAGTGTTCCAATGAATAATCATACTAAATGTTTTTGTCACATCCCAAACAATGCTACATTGATCATTTTTGTACAACCTTTGCATGTACATACTTTCTTATTTCTGCTAGGGGACTGAAGACATGGAAAATTTTAGCTTAAGGTAAAAAGTTATAAGTCTAGCAAGTAATGTGTATGTTTAAGCTCTCCTTTGAGAAACTGCAAATAAGGCCCATCCTGGCTCCTGGGAAAACAGCTGGCCTCCTGGGGCACTGATAGAAGATTATTGCCTGGGGACATCTGGACCTTTTGTGTTACAGGGAGAGAAGACCACCCTCCCCTGGAAACAGCTAACTGCCCAGAACAGGAATGCAGAAGCTTCAATCATAGATTCAACAATGTCCCAAGGCACATGATATGTATGGACCAGTTTAGAGAGTGCTGGAGGGAAGGACAGCCCCTGGAGGAAGCCAATGAATTGTGGATTGTAGCACAGGGATTGACTCATGAGGCCAGTCCCCTTTGCTTTTCATACCTTAGCCACACTGGTGGCTAAGCTTTTAAATCCCAGAGAAATTGTAACCGAAAAAGACACTGGCATTCTGGCTGCCTGTCACTACCAAATCCAATTAAGCAATCACAGTGATTGAATCTTTTATAGGCACTTTATTCATATGGCCTGCGATCCGAGAAGATGGTGGGTTCATACCCTAACAAACCATCTACTCTTTCTTTCCTGGCCAGATCTTTTATAAGGGGGTTGGGGGAGGGCAAACAAGGTGTCACCGAAAGCCTTTGAAATTCAACAGTTGCCTGCAAGGGGGGAAAAGTGATCACTTGCTTCTTCCTGGTACAGATGTCTCTAGGAGGTCAACTGTTTATTCTCAGGCACCAGGATGGGCCTTACCTGTAGTTACTGAAACAAAAACTTAACATACACATTACTTGCTAGATTTATGACTATTTACCTTAAGCTAAATTTTCCCGTCTTAATCCCCTATCAAAATGACATGGTTTTGCCCAACTCAAGTCCTCTCTAATAGCTGAACCATCAGCCTAGAATGCTTCTCGAACTACTCGAAGCTCTCAGTTAATTCCCATTTATCATTTTGTTTGCAGGTAATTGTGTTCATATGAGGAAGCACATTTATTCTTCCTTCCATTTGATCAATATGCTTTGGATATATACTGCCTAGTCTTTTTTTATTATGGAATAGTTATAGTTTATTATAAATAATTCAAATGATCATTTGTCAAAATTTGTCACTTCCACTAGATGGTAAGCTTTCTCAGTACAAAATGTGCAGGAGTTGCTGTGAAATGAAATGACAAATTGTAATAGACACTTTGGAAACTCTCAGTAAGTTTTAGAAAATTAAATTAATTTACAAATAAAAGATCAATGCAATAAAAATTTGGTAACTATAATTCCAAAGCATTTTTCAAACAGAGAGTACCACGTACACATTCAAGACATAAAAGAGAGCATGGAGTATGTAGGAAATGACACATTTTGCTGTGGCTGAAACAGTATAAATAGTTACTGGTTCATACAAAAGGAGTCAAAAACAGTTCAACTTTTTGCAACATAGTACATGTACCACTGGGAGATTATATATACAAATATTTATATTTATATGTATATACACACACACATATATACAAACACACACAAAGACACATACACACACACATCTCCATATCCTAATACATAATTTTTCAATGGAGCAATTTTTTGTTTCTAAGTTTTCCAGTTCCTCTTTTACATCTTCACCTTCTAGGCTATAAGTCCCAGGGTTTAGCATGGGCATCACAAGGGTGTAAAACCATGAGTTCATTTTGTTTTGATCTATGAAGTAGGAACAACTTGGCCTGAAATACATGAAGATTTAGTTTCTTGGAAAATTACCACCACAGTTAAGTAGGAGGTGCAGGTGGAATAAGGTTTGAACCTCCTCTCAGCACAGTTGGTCTTCATTACTGCTAGGATATATAACAATTGGCACAAAACATCCTTATACAGTAATCAGTTAATGAACCCCCAAATTGTGAATATCACCAACTCATTCACCTGAGAATTTCATCAATATAGCTGAAGGTGAGGTAGGCCATCTCAGAAGAAGTGGTTAATTTCATCTGACCCAAAAGAAGATAAGGGGCAAATTAACATTGTGTTTATTGAAGTATCTATAATTCCCATCATGTGCTCCCCAGCCACAAGTAGCGTGCCCACTTGACTGGACATGGAGAATGCAAAGAGGAAGTGTTTGATACTGGCCTTGTGGCCATCAAGAGCCATAATTGTTAGCTTTAGACACTCAGACTCTGCAAAGATGCAGAAGATGAAGAATTGCAGAGAGAAGCCACAGAAGGGAATTGACTTCTTGACAAAGAAACCTACCAGCATTCTGGGTCCAGTTGCTGTTGTGTAGCAGAAGTCACTGAAAGTGAGGTGGCCAAGGAAAAAATATATATGTGTGTGCACCCAGAACCAGGCCAAAAGAAAAAGAACATCACTAGCATCTCAGAAATGATCCCCACATCCATCATAAATTGATGTCCAGTATGCTAGACCAGTTTGTGTTTCTTTTGAGGTATACAGTAATCAAGTCATATAATATTTTACACATCTTTGTCTGGCTTGTTTCACTCAACACTATGTTTTTAAATTTCTCTGTGCTGTTGTATGTGGAAGCAGTTCATTCATCTTCATTGCCATGTAGTTTTCCAGTGTACAAACTCATCATGAAATAATGTGCCAAACCTAGACCTGGGTCAGCAAACTATAGCACATAAAGTTTTATTGAAGCTGGGATATTCCACTCCTTTATATATTGTTGAGGTTTTCTTTATGAAACAAAACAAAATCTCAGTGGTTGTGGAAAAACTTTATAACCTAGAAATCTTGAAAAAATACATTACTTGTTGCCTTAAGGAAAAGTTTGTCAACTGATACAATGTGTTGAGAAAAACTGAGTTGTTTTCACTTTCATGCTGTTGTAAATAATTCAAAGATGAATATTTTGTACATGTGTTGGAGTGAACATATTCATTGGTTTCTCTTGGGTATAGTTATAAGGTTGTTATTTGGGTCGTGGACTATATATATGATCAACATTGATAAAGTACTTCAAATGGCTTAGGCAGTCTTCTTGAACCTTCACTTAGTTAATCGTGTAAAAATCAATGGCAGGTACTATATTCTCCCCATTTCACAGATAGTTAACTGAGGGATAGAAAAATTAAATAACTTAATCAAAGTGCTTCTCAATATCTGGGCACAGAGATGGCATATGAATCAAGGGAATCTGGCTTCTTCCTTCAACCAGAGATCTACCCTTGTCAATGGATAATCTATGCATGATCACACACACATGCATATACACACACTTTTCTGAGGTATTTACTATATGCTTTAAGACAACCAGCTACAGTCCATTGCCAAACTAACTTTAAGCAGCAATTTTAAAACTTTGAAATGTTTTCTTAAATCTGGAGTTATAAACTGCATTGGACTATGTGAAAAATGAGTGTTTGGAGAAATTCTGCGAGAGAAGTTGTGTGTTTGCTGGTAAGGCTGTTGTGGGTTGCCAGTTAGAGCTGGTGATTAGGGAATTAGACACATCTCGGAAAGTTGTATCTCACAAGGAATCTACCTCCAGTCCTGTGGCTTTCTTAGTGGTGTCATTTATGTATTTGTTTGTCAAACCATCAATCAACAGGTTTAGCAGAAGGATGACCATGGTGTAGAAGGGAGATAAATTTACCAATACTGGGAGAAGACTCCCCTAATGGGTGGACACAGAAGTCAGATGAGAGGCCCATAGGGAGAAAGTTTTTCTCCTCCCAGTAATAAAGCAGATTTAAGACTGAGAAAATGGTGAACAAGAAGGAGATGATGATGTGATGAAACCATGTCCATTAGTTGCCCTATGTGGAGAGATGCCACTCATTAAATCATGTGTCTACACAGGCTAGCTTATCCAGGGGAGGGGACCATGGATAAAATGATTCACATTTTTTTTTTGTCACAGTACTTCAGAAAATGCAAGGGATCTGTGAATGAAGGAACTCATGTTGCCTCCAATGCATGACAAGGCAGCAGCTTTCTTGAGTAACTGTATTTCAAAGTAATCAGTATGCCAAAGTGGCATTTTGAGGGTAGTATAACTTCTCTTCTTTAATTGTATAAAAGTGAATTCTCCTGTTACACATTTTTTTTAAAAATTTACATATATATGTATGTATGTATTTGAAATCTATCACTTTATCTATCAATCTATATAGTTATAGATATGATTTTCTACATTCTTGCAATCGTTAGCATACGATTTATATGAATAATGACTCAGTAAATTTGTTTTCTGATATTTTTGTCTTGTTGGGCTGGTAGATATTCAACAGAGTATAGAAATTAACAGTCATTAAAAGCTGATTCTTCTAATTTAGTTCATTTGCAAGAGGATATTTTTAATAGTTCATTTTCATTGCATTTTCTCATTGCCATTTATCACCCTTATATTCTCATCCACTTAAACCATCCTGTATGATCTTTTATAAAAGATATGTTTTTGGATAATGCTTTAAAATACAATGTATTCTACTATACTGCTGCTCATATTATATTTCCAGTGAAAACTGGAGAAGAGATGGATGAAACAGACAAATCTGAGGAATATTCAGACATCAATGCTCTTTACTTAGAGTGTGCGTCATACGTAGGTCTTACAGATCCATCACTTTAGCATCCACACCCAGTTATGTACTTTTTGGAGAATGATGAAATACGTATTGCCAAGCCTCATATTCTTAGATTTGTTGTTTTAGTGACATCTAACTGCAGGTAAAATGTTATCAAGTACTTAATTTTAGCATATATTTGTCTGTTTTTTCATTTTGTGCCACTGACACCATTCAGGTGCTTTGGATAATAGACATGGAATGCTCAGTCCTTGAGCTAAGAACACTCACAATGTCATATAGGAGATGGTCATATGATAACAGAATGATATGAGTAGAATGATTAAAGGAGATAGATGTCTGTGACTTAAGAATGGGACATTTAACCAGAGGTGAGAAGTGTGTTGTTTCATTCTTATGATGTTTGAAAAACATACATTAAATGCACCTTATATGTTAAAGGGAGGAGTGTATGTGTGTATAAAGAGGAAAGGACCTGAATGAAAGTCTTGTGCAGTCTATTATTCTGTCTTCCATGAGAAGAAGAGAGAGCCTCCAGGTTTTTTTATAAAATGGGTACCTTAAAATTAAATGAGTATTCTGAGGACCTGACATTATATGTTTTTATAACAGTATTGTTATTCAGTAATAATGTAAATACAAAGTACAATCACCTTAAGTTATTAAAATAGATCTTAGCATTACTTAATATCAAACTGCTCAGCAATGATCACTATTAAATTGTGTTTAGACTGAGGTTTCAGTTTATTTCACAGGTTGACAGAGAACCAATTTAAGGCATACAACTGGAATAGTAATGTAAATACTACTTGGTTGTTTTTTTCCTGCATCAAACATAAATTTTTGTTAATAACTCTTCAAGTTAAACTATATCAATTGGGAGTTTCATGTTTTTAAAAATGTTAATTAGTGTAATGCTATGAACATGTTGTAAAGGGAGGTAAAGTAATATTAAGCACACTTTCTATATTCAGGGGATAGTGGCTATTAGAGAAGGTCAAGGTCCTAGAACCCCACCCATCGTTCATACAGTTTCTGTAGAGTTGTCAAGAGCATGTATCTGTTCCCCAGAGAGAGGGCAAGATGGCAAATCCAGAGTCTGATGTGAAGGCTATGATATGCCATATAATCTAGAGCTGCTGATCCTGCCAGCCCCTGGGGTAGAATGATCAGAAATAGAGGATCTGAGAAGTTGTCTTCATGACATGATCTGTGTCCCTGGTACTCACTCAGCCTTGGGCAAACAAGAAGTAGAGGTGAATTCTGTGTAAAATGAGCATGCTAGAATAAATTAAAACAAAGCCCTTTTCTTTTTCATTCACAAAGGCTGCTTTTTACATGTGTCTTAGAATGGAAACACCTTCATTCATTCAATCAATGTTTTTGAATGGCATCCTGAAAATAAGCATTGTAAATGACAAAATAGAAATACCAGTGAAGAAGACAGACAAGATCCTTGCATTTATGGGACTCTGAGCTAAAGCAGAAGAATTTTAATTAATTCCTTTTCATTCATTTACTACTTATTATTTCTCATTGTTATGATGGGAAGTTTATAGGATGATACAAGCACATAGGAAGAAGAAAATGAAAGCTAACTTAAATTATTAAAACTCCCTTCTGGCTTAGTAAATTTATTAAAACCATTGCTTAAAAAACCAGAACTTCAAACATGGAGGAAGATGACTATGCCCATTTACTCTGGGATATGTATACTCATGATTAGAGCAGAGTAGTACACAAAGATCCTTTTTGCAAAACAGTAACGTTAACGTAGTACTCCTTTTCTTTTGTTCAAAGAGATAAAGATTCATAATGACTATTCTTCACATTCAGTTTATGCACAAAGGTGGGTAAAGAAATATCCAGAATTGTACTTGTGAGACTGCAGAAAACTGTTCCAATGTCCATAAACTATAGGTGTGAAGATCTACAAAGAAAATCTTTTTGACTGAACACACTTTCACCCAGTACATAATTTAGTGCCAACTGCTTTTTTCAGGGCACCTTTCACATCTTTATTCCTCAAACTGTAGATCAGTGGGTTTAACATGGGGATGACAACTGTGTAGAAAACAGAGGCCACTTTGTTAGCATTCATGGAGTAACTAGAACTAGGTTGGAAATACACAAAAAAGAGTGTCCCATAAAATATAGCCACAGCGGTTAAGTGAGAGGCACAGGTAGAGAAGGCGTTGCGTCTGCCTGAGGCCGACTTCATGCGAAGGATGGTAGTGATGATGTAGGTGTAGGAGAGGAAGAGAGTGACGACACTAGCCCCCACAACACAGCTACAGGAAATGGTCAGTGCTATTTCAGTGGGGGTGGTGTCTGAGGTGGAGAGGGCTAGTAAGGGTGGCACATCACAGAAAAAATGATTGATGATATTGGAATTGCAGAATGACAATTGACTTGAGTAATAAATAAAGATGGTCATATCTATAAAACCTGCAATGTAGGCAGTGGCCACAAGCTGGATGCACACTCTCTTGGTCATGGTAACAGTATACAGAAGTGGATTACAAATGGCTACATAACGGTCATACGCCATGATAGACAGCATGACACATTCCATGTCTGCAAAAATACCAAAAAAGAACATCTGCACCACGCAAGAGTTATATTCAATCTTCTTTTGCTGAGATAAGAAATCAGCCAGCATCTTGGGAGAAATAGTGGAGGAGTAACAGACATCACAGAAAGACAAATTGCTCAGGAAAAAATACATGGGTGTGTGGAGCCGGAGGTCCTTCATGATCAGCAGGATCATCCCTAGGTTGGCGATCACAGTGATGCCATAAACCAGCAGGAAGAGTGCAAAGAGCCCCTGCTGCACATCCCGCCTGCCAGAGAGTCCTAAGAGTATGAAGTCCATAAACACAGTGCAGTTATCAACAGCCATGAATTAGGTATGTCTGGAAATCCCTGTTTGTGGAGGAAGGAAATGCAAGTGGAGGGCAAATTCATTTGACTGTCTTAGCAGTTAAACTGCTTGTTCTTTCTATTTGTCAGCCATTAGAAAAAGAGCTCAAGAATGCACGTTCTCTTTAAGAGCTCAAGAATGCACATTGACTTTCTGCAATATTTCCAATTTAATGTGAATTGATAAAATAATAATACAGCTTATGTAGAATAGGTACCACACTTTGATCCAAATAAAATCATTTTATTTCCATACCTAACTATGTAGTATTTTTTTATCTTATAGATTAAGAAATTGAAGTCCTCAGAATCAACCAAGTTGTTTTTAGAATGATTTGGTTCAGATAACCCATACCTAATTACAAGGTTGTTTCTTTTCTTGATGCAGTATAAGTGTTGTTACATTCTGTAATGGACAAAGAATTACATCTGAATAATGATGTAGTAATCCGTATGCAGGTCTGTAAAAAACCTGGTCTGACCTCATCCAATTATGTGTGCTAGTAGAGATATTTTTTAAAAAAACCTTCATTTCAAAGACAAAATATTTATAAAATATGTAAAAGTACAGGTAATAGAGTAAAAACAAAAATTGTCCAACCACCTTCATAAATAATACTGACATTTTATTCTTCATTGCCATTTATGAATGTCTTTGGAATAATGAGATTGATAAAAGTAAGTAAAAGTTTGCATAATATTTCTAACCCGCCATCAGTTTTGTAACATGCTTTAGGTCAAATAAAGATAAAAAGCTAAAGAAATGTAAAATAGAAATGAGAAAACCACAATTTAAACCTGTACCTCTTCCAGATCACAGATTTCTTTGTTGCCTGTTGTCTGTCTGCCAGAGGCTTCAGCACTGTCCCCTTAGTGACCTGGCTTATATCACCATGGCTGTGCCTGGACCCAGGTGCTGGTCTCTCAGGAACAAGGGACAGGTATAATAAGATGTTTCATCATCTGTTATTCCCTAAAGGCTGGGTAATTGAGGAAGAAACACGGGACTTGTTAAGATGTTGCTTTTGTCCTTGCCTACCTTATTGCCTAATGTTGTACTTATTTAGCAATACTACAATGACTACACTGAGCACTCTTTACTTCCAACTCTCCAAATCTTATACATGTATGTTGTTCCCATTTCATAATTTACAAAGACAATCACTCAAGTTACACACAAAGACACACATATACAAACACTCTCACATCAAACATTTTTACAAAACAAAGATTTTTGTAAATACAAAAAACTGACTATAATCACAGTGCTTAGGGAAAACTAGATTGTGGTGTCTATTATAGGATTTTTAATATTCAATAAAAAATTCTATCACAATAAATATAGCTTATATGAAAAGAATTATTATGAATAATGTCAATACTGCCCTTTTTACATTAATTTATTCATTCCTCTTTTGCTAATATCCTATAAGTTTATGGAGAATTTTTATATCATAAAATTTTGATATGAATATAATCATACATTCAAAATTTATCATAGGTATGTTCTTTAAAACAAACTCTAAGAAATGAACTTTAAGGGCATATAAATGTGACTGTAAATAAAGTCAATTTTGGCCTTTTCACCAGAGTGAGATATTTTATGTTGCTTAATAATCACCATATATTATCATATATGTTATGATACATACATCTTGAGTTGTTTCTAATAAAGTCATTATTTGATACAGAAATGGAAACCTAGAGATAATAAGCAAACTAAAGTCTTTTAGAGATTTTCACTGAATTCATAAAAATTGCTCAAAATAGGTGTTCTTTGAATGTTTTGTAAAATTTACCTGTGAAGACATCTTGTCCAGGACTTTGGTTTGTTGGAAGTCTTTTGGCTACTGCTTCAATTTCCCTAGTTGTATTCTGTCTATTCAGATTCTCTGATTCTTCCTGATTCAGGGTTGGAAGATTGTGTGTTTGTAGGAATTTATCTATTTTCTCCTGACTGTCTGATTTGTTAGAATACAGTTGTTTGTACTATTTTCTTACAACCATCTGTATTTTTTGGTATGGGGAAGAGGGATGTGTCATGCACTATTGGTGAGCTTGCAGACTGGTGCAGCCACATAGAAAGCAGTATGGAGTTAACTAAAAAAAATTAAAAATGAAACTGCTTTATGACCAAGCAATTCCATTTCTGGGAGTTTATGCTTAGTAATGGCACCAAAGGAAACAAGCTTCACTAATCTCCTAGTTCCTGGAAATAATATTAGAAGTTGCAGCACCAAAAAAGTCCTGGAGGAGAACATAGGCAGGGAAATTTCAGATATTCTAAGCAGCAATATGTTCACCTACATATCTCTTAAAGCAAGAAACATAAAGGGAAGAATAAACAATTGGGACCTCATCAAATACAAAGCTTCTGCTCAGCTAAAGAAAACAGAAAAATGAAAAGGGAACCTAGCACATGGGAAAATGTATTTGCAAATGATACCTCGGACAACGATTTGTTCTCCAAAATATACAAAGAACATGAAGGACACCACTCCAGCAGGAAAAACAACCCAATAAAAAAATGGGCAGGAGACTTCCAGCCAATATGGAGGTGTAGGTAGACACAGTGAGCCTCATCACACAACCAAATAAAGGAAACAAACAAGCAAACACAAAATACCAGAACTGACAGAAAATTGAACTGTATGCAAGTTCAACAACCAAGGAGTTAGACACATTCATCCAGTCCAGTAGGAGGGGTGGAGTTGGGTGACCAGCTGAGTTGGGCGTGGGAGGGGACAGGGCACAGCAAAAAGAAAAAAAAATGTGTTGGCTTGCAGATCCCGAATGCACTGACAGCAGCAGGCAGAACCTGGGCTCAGGGTGGCAGGGGGCAGACCCAGTGAGGTGTGCAGTGTGGGTGGCTGACCAGGCAGTCCCATATTGTGTGTAGACAAACCAGGTGAGGCTGGGGAGCAAGACAGACCCCGCAACCCAGGGCCCCGGCATGGGAAAATAAAGCTGCAAAAACACTGATTGAAAACACCTGAGGGGGTTGAGGGGCAGGGAGAGATTCCCAACCTCACAGGAGGGACACACACGTTGGAGGGAGCAACAGGGTCAGAGAATGTATACAAGCCCACCCACATGGAAATCACCACCAGACAGGCCCAATATGCTTATGGAAAATGACTGAAGGGACTGAAATCTGAGAGAGATTGGAGCAAGTGCCATCTGCCATTGTTCCCTCTCAGACCCCTCCCCCACAAACAGTGAGGGTCCTGCGACTGGGTTAACCCACCCTGGTGAACACCTAAGGCTCCAGCCCTCACACATAACAGATGCAACAGGACCAAAAAAAAAAAAATGCCGAAATGGAAGAACAGATCAAACTTCAGAGCAAATACTTTTAAGAGATGAAGAGATAGCCAACGTATCAGATGCACAGTTCAAAGCACTGGTGATCAGCATGCTCACAGAATTGGTTGATTTTGGTAGCAAATTAGATGAAAACATGAAGGCTATGCTAAGTGAAATGAAGGAAAACATACAGGGAATCAATAGTGAAGGGAAGAACACTGGGACTCAAATCAATGGAGTGTGGACCAGAAGGAAGAAGGAAACAATCAAAAAGAAAAGAAGGAAGAAAGAAGAATTTCAAAAAAAAAAAAAAAAAAAAAGAGGAGAGGCTTAGGAACATCCAGATCATCTTTAAATGTTCCAACATTTGAATTATATGGGTACCAGAAGGGGAAGAGGAAGAACAACAAGTGGAAAAGTTATCTGAACAAATAATAAAGAAGAACTTTCATAATCTAGTAAAAGAAATAGACATTCAGGAAGTCTAAGAAGCCCAGAGAGTACCAAAGACGCTGGACCCAAGAGGGAAAACACCAAGGCACATCATAATGAGATTATCCAAGATTAAAATGGAGAGAATTCTAGAAGCAGCAAGAGATAAGGGGACAGTCACCTACAATGGAGTTCCCATCAGACTGTCAGCTGATTTCTCCAAAGAGATCTTACAGGCAAGAAGGGGCTGGAAAGAAGTATTCCAAATCATGAAAGGCAAGGACCTCCATCCAAGATTCCTCTATCCAGCAAAGCTTTCATTTAGAATGGAAGGTCAGATAAAGCACTTCTCTGATAAGGTCAAGTTAAAGCAGTTCATCATCACCAAGCCCTTTTATTATATGAATTGTTAAAGAGACTTATCTAAGAAAAAGAAGATAAAAAATATGAGTAGTAAAATGACAGCAAACTCACAGTTAATAACAACCACACTTAAAACAAAAGCAAAAGCAAACTAAGAAAACAACTAGAACAGGAGCAGAACCACAGAAATGGAGATCGCATGGAGGGTTATGTTGGTAACAGGGGAGTGGAAGGAGGAGAGAGGGGGAAAAGGTACAGATAATAAGTAGCATAAAGGGTAGGTAGAAAATAGAGAGGGGGAGGGCAAGAATAGTATGGGAAATGTAGAAGCTAAAGAACTTATGACACATGGAGTTTAACAAAACAGGGGAATGTGGGTGGAGGGTGGTGGGCAGGTTGGAGGAGTATGAAGGGAGGAAAATGGAAACACTGTAATAGCATAATCAATAAAATAAAATAAGATGAAAAAAATTGAAAACAAGCATTCAAACAAAAAAATGGGAAAAAGGCATGAATTGAGAATTCTCCAAATAGGACATACTGAGGGCCCAGAGAAACATGAAAGGATGTTAGCCATCAGAGAGGTGCAAATTAAACCCATAATCAGATACCAATCCACACCAGTCAGAATGGCCAACATAACGAATCAACAAACAAGTGCTGGTGAGGTTGTGGAGAAAAGGAAACCCTAGTGCACTGCTTCTGGGATTGCAAACTTCTGTAGTCACTCTGGGAAACACTAGGGATTTCATCAGAAAACTAAAAATGGAACTGCCTTTGGAACCAGCAATTTCTTGCTGGCATTATGCACTTAGAATCCTGAAACACTAATTCAAAAGAACCTATGCACCCCAATGTTCATAGCAGCACAGTTCACAATAGCCAAGTGCTGGAAGCAACCTAAGTGCCTATCAGTAAATGAGTGGATCAAAAAATTATGGTACACTTACACAATAGAATACTATGCAGCATACAGAAAGAAGGAGCTCCTACTCTTCACAACAGCATGGATGGGTCTGGAAGCATTAAGCTCAGAGAAATAAGCTAGGTGTTGAAAGACAAATACCATAAGATCTCACCCACAAGTGGAACCTAATCAACCAAACAAACAAGCAAACAAAATATAACCAGAGACATTGAAATAAAGAACAAAGTGTCAGTAACCAGAGGAAGGGGAAAGTGTAATAATGCAGTAAAATAGGGGAAGGGTCATCAATGAACATACATAGAGGACATATGGGCAAAGTCAAAGGATGGTAAGATCGAGGATGGGAGGAGGGGATGGGTGATGTTGGTGGGAGTAGTGGGTGAAAATGGAGACAACTGCAGTTGAACATGAATAAAAAAAGAAAGTACTCATATTTTGAATAAGACATATTTGCTTAAAAATATAATAATAATTTATACACAAAATGACAAATTATCACAGAAATATTCCTTAAAAGTTGCTCTATTATTTTCCAAGAATATACTGGACTTTATTGCAGACAAGGCAGCTCTAGACCTAAAACTTTTACAACAATAAATTTCTGAAATTTCTTAGAATCTAATGGTGCATACATAGATTTCCTTTTTGGATAAACTTTTGGATATGTAATGTACATGATATTATTTAAATGATAAATATATAGCGAGATAAATTTAAAATAAATAACCTTGTAACCAAGACAAAACAGCAAATAGAACACTACCAGAATCAGCAAGCTCATCCACTCCAGGAAATCCTTTTTGAAAAATATTTTATTGATTTGTTTTTAGAAAGAGGGGAAAGGAGGAAGAAAAAGAGGGAGAGAAACATGTTCTGAGAGGGAAACAGCAGTTCATTGCCTCTTGTACACTACCCCACAGGATACTGAACTTGCAACCGGGCGTGTACCGTGACTGGGAATCAGACTGGTGGGTTTTTATTTTGTGTATGACACCCAACAAACTGAGACCCACTGGTCAGAGCACCAGAAATCCTCTTAAGTCACTAGTCTCTTCATCCAAAAGAGTAATTGCATTCTTTATTATTATCACGGTAGAATAGTTTTTGCACTGACCACATGCAGACACGTAAAGTATGTTCTGCTGTCGGCAGTTATACACTTATTCATATTGTGCATTCAGTTGCAAAGATGGATCCCATTGGTGTAGAGCATTCTTTTGTACAACTATGTTGTTATTTATTGATCTACTTTCACCAGCATGAGAGGCAGTGGAGTTGTTTTCTCTTTTGTTATTACCAATAATTTTAGTGTGAACACTCTTGTAACACCCTTTGGTAGACACAAACAGCCATTTATCTTGCATATAAAACTGGGAGTTGAAAATGTGTGTGGGTGTGTATTTAACATTTAGATTTAGTAAACATCATCATATAGTTTTGTATGAAGTCTGACAATCCATCTGGCCGTAACACACTACCCTTGTGTGAGTGCTTTGTTGAACATCCTCACCAATAAATAACAGGATCTTTTCCTTTCACTGTAGCAATTATTTTGAGTGTTTTTTATTCCTGACAACTAACAAAGTAGAATATTCACTTTTATAAAGTGTGTCTCACAGCAAAAATTCAGAACTGAAGGCCTGCTCTGAAGTAGCCCAGCCTGATGGTGGTGGGACTCCTGCATCCCAAACTCTGTCTGTCTGCTACCACTGCCACTTCTGGTTCAGGTCCAGTTGGCCTACAGCTGTAAGGTATCCCATTGGTATGAGTGTATTCCCAGCTGTCTACTATTGGTCAGCCATGCCCAGTGGGTACGTGCACTGATAGGCTCATGTTAATATAATCCAGAATGCAATAACTTGAATAAAGAACTAAGATGATTCAGTTTCAGCCCCTCATTGACAGAGTGGAACCTGAGGTCCAAAGAGAAAGAGTGGTTTTCTTAAGGCCACAGGTAGAGTGAGATGGGAGGAGACACTTGGACTGAATGGTGTTGTCATTGCCTCCGCAGCTCAGAGCGTTTCTACAGGAGATTTCAAGCTCAGTTGAGTATGCTGCCCTTTCATATGGAGCCTCGGGCTTATAGCTATCATGGGAATTATGTCTGTTTTGATTTAACAGATTTCCTAACCAGATGTTTACCACACAGTGCTATTTGGTTGGATGATTGTACATAGACAGTAACTGTCATCCCTAGCAGTGCTTGTGTTTGGAGGTATTAATGCCTGAGCAGAAATAAGGAATGATAGTTCACTCACTAGTCTTACAGTGAAACAGTGTTACAATATGTGACACTGATTGATTACACAAAATTACTGAAGGAGACTATGGTCTGGGGCCAGAGATGGGAAGGGAAACTACAGATGGTGAGATGACAGTGTGGTTATCATCTGGGGAATGAACCCTACTGAAGTTAGGTCTGTAAGCTGAAAGATAGCATATCAACTGTGTCAGGAAAGAGTCCAGCCATTGTTAATATAAGAACAGATTGTGTCACATCAATGTAACCTGTCAGCCAAAGAGAGTGGACTGGAATGCTCATGATTGGACAATGACCACTTACCTGCACTAGATGGAGTAGTAGAAGCCACTGAGTGAGCATGTGTGCTGTGTGGCCAACACATTCAAAATGACTGAGCAAGTACAGCAAAGAATCTGAATCAGGTTTGATGTGAAGTTGAACATTCCTGTATAAGCTGTTGGGATGGTTCATAAGGCCACAGGTATGGGAAATTGGTGATTGGCAGCTTCATCACAACAATGTGTGCCCTAGTGCACCATGTGGCTGGCAGGGTTATTTCACTAAACATCTGATCACCCGGGTGACTAAGAGCCCCCCGCCTCCCCCCCCCCAGCCCTGAAGTGGTGCCCTGTGACTCTGCCTTTTCCCAAAACTAAAATCAGCTTTGAGAGGGATGAGATTTAAGACCTGCAATGAGATCCAAGAAAATATGACAGGGCAGGTGATGGCTACTGGGAGAACTGTGGGAGGTCCCAGGTGACTATTTTGAAGGGGACTGAAATATCATTGTCCTGTGTGCAATGTTTCTTCTGTCTTGGATCTTCTTGAGTAAATGTCTCTATTTTTCATAGTCCATGGCTGGATACCTTCTGGACACACCTTGTACACCTCAGGTGAGTTCGAGTAGAGGGAGAGGGGATGGAGTAGTGAGGGAAGCCTTCTGATAGTGACAATGTATGTTGGGTTATGATCTAGATTACAGTACCCTTTATTGCAAGAGAAGCTATTTTTCCAAAAAGGGACTTGTCTATGTAGATCTGTGCTGAGGTCCATCTCTGGTCAAAGTGGGATTTCAATAGAAACATTGGAATGGTAACCTAAGAGTGAAGAGAATCAAAGGCTTTTTTCTAAATACTGAACAGAAAATGTTCAGAGTACATGAGTTCATTGTAATATATAAATATTAGTTCCTTTGTAGCTAATTATGCCATTATAGTCACAGTCCTTGGGACAGGGACAAACTGAATACCATGAAATGAGTAACTCTGGGATTAATGATCCGAACTCATTTCTTGGCAGTGTGGGGTCTGGGCTTAGACTAATAGAGTGGGTCCTTGGATTTGGCCTGCATATGGGAATGGTGTGGCAAGTGTAGGTGGCCATGAAAAAACCTCCACTCAGGTCTAAGAGTGAAGGCAGGGTCAGGAAAAACAAGTTCTGAGGTGGATGGCAGAGAGCCCCACCCCCCCTGAGGCTAGGATGTACACAGGGATGTGACTGTGGGTTGAGCAGGCTCTACTGCAGATGAAGGTGGATCCTGGAGTCTTCATTCCATGACATGAGTCCAGGAAGGGCACAGTCTCTTCTTTCAGCACCAGGACCTTAGCCCCTGATGAGCAGATGGTTGGCTCTGTAGGATCTTAGAAACTGTCTTCAAGAATCATAAATGTCTGAAATTATAATATTTCTCATCATAATACATATATTAAGTGTGTAATGAAGAAATGAGGAAACTGAGGCTTAAAAGGTTTACATGCTCTAAGGTTACTCAGATAACAAGGAAAGGATTTATTTCTCCTTTTTTCTTTTTTATTGAATTTACTGAAGACGGGAAAGATTTGGACAGATTTGAATTCAGGTATGTGTCACTTCTAATTCCAGTTCTTGTCTTAAAAAAATCTAAATGTTATTGTTGTCGAAGTTCCATTTTCTGCCTTTCTCCCCCACTCTTCCCCACCACCTCAGTCATCCCCGCCTCCTCCCCTGTTTTCATTCCACTTTGTTTTTGTCCATATGTCCTTATAGTTGTCCTTGTAAATCCTTCCCCCTACCCCTTTTAACCCTCTACCCTGTCCTTCTGGGAACTGTCAGTTTGTTCTAGTTCTTATTTTAACCATTTGATCATTCCCTTAAAATGAAAATAAGACACAAAGAAGAACAAACATTCAGCTTTCCTGTCTATGTGTAAAAGCTATCATTTCAGTATCTTTTATTTTAAAGATTTTATTTATTTTATTTTTAGAGAGGGAAGGGAGGGAGAAAGAGAGAGAGCAGAAACATCAATGTGCGGTTGCTGGGGGCTGTGGCCTGCAAGCCAAGCATGTGCCCTGACTGGGAATCGAAACTGCAATGCATTGGGTCACAGCTCGCACTCAGTCCACTGAGTTTCGCCAGCCAGGGCTCATTTCAGTATCTTTAAAGAAAAAGTTAAGGAAAAAAGCATGGGATATTTTTTTACTCCTAAACATATATGAAAATTATGACCAACAAATCTAATTTTACACAACATAAATTGATATGAATACATTTAATATGCTTTTAATAAAGTAATTGAGAGTGGAGGGGGTTTGGACAAAGATTGAGAGGTCCTGATGTATTAAATATTCCATGAACAAAAACAAAATTATTTGGTATTATAAAAGAAAAGAGATAAGAGTAATAAAGTATGTTTGTCTTTAAACTCTCCCCAATCAGTAATTCAATGTAAGTTACCTGTTAAAAATTGCATGCTTTTAATGTACTGTTTTATTCTTATAAATGCTTCAGTGCTTGGAAGCATGTGACACTCAGGACTTTTCATACACTGTAGGCAGAGATAACACTATGGATTAAGACCCAAATGGAAAGTCTTCTATCACCCAGTACTCCATCCTTCTGAACCCAGAAAAGAACGTTACCTTGTTGCCTTCCTGACAAAAGCATAAAAAAAAATAAGCACTCATTGGAATCTGAAGTTGTGTTTCATTGTTCATAGGTAGTAATTGTGAATTGACTGCAAGGAGAACACAAGAAATTAATTTAATTAAGTTACTGGAATAGGTTGACATATTCAGAGATGACCAAGGTTAAAGTTGTGTGTAAAATATGGTTCCAGTTTATTTCACAGGCAGAAAACAAATGTAAATTGCTACAAATGAAATACTATTTTTCCTTATTTTTCAATTGAATACATATTTTTGTTTATAACTATACCTTTACAATTTAATCTGTATCAATTGGGCAATTCATTTTTTAAACTTTTGTTTTAACCAATGTGGAGCAATGAGCACATGAAGATGGAGTTTCCCTTTTCAGTGACCTTGAGGATGTTCTGATGTTACTAAGCCTAATTCCCATTCATGCTTTTCTCTAAATTTATCAATAGGGTCATGTGTGTTCTCCACAGTGAGAGAAGAAGGGAAATTCATAGGCTAATGTGAATACTCTGAGGTGCAGTATGAATCTAAGCTCCTGGTCCTTTGGATATTTGTTAATAAATTTGGGGCAGATTGATGAGAAATAGAGGATCCAGAAAGTTCTCTATATGTGATCTCTGTGCCTGAAACTTATTCAGATTAAGCTGAAAGACAAGGAGCACCCATAAATTTTGTCTAAGATGAACATATTAGAGTAGAATAAAATATAGTACAGAGAGTATTGTAATTCAAAAATATTTTGCATAACTTTTCCAGAGGATGGGTGTTCATTCATTCAACAAATGTATTTGAATAACATCCTGGAACAGCACATTGTCAATAGCAAGGTAGAAATATTTGTGAACAGGACAGGAAAAGGTCTAGCATTTATGCAAATTTCTGTTTGAGCTAGAGCTCTTTTTAAAAAATTCTTACTTACTTACTCACTACATATAATTCTAAGTGGTATGATGAAATATTCATAGGGTAATACAAGTGCACAGGAACAGAGAAAAACATATTTTAACACTTAAACTCCTTCAGAATGAGCAAGTTTATTGTATACATTGTTGAAGAAAAAATGGAACCTTGGGAGAGTGAGTTGAACTGACATGGGTGGAAGGGTTGCTCTGCCTGAGACGTCTCACTGGGACTCACCCAGGAATAGAGAAGGAGGCATAAAAAATCCTCTTTGAAAAACATTAAAGTAAATGTATTACTAGTCTCCCTTAGCTGAAGGAGAAGATTATGTTTAATAATGAGTGCCCCTTACATTCCATTTAGGCACAATAATCAATAATGAAAAATATCTAAAAAGGGCACTGGAGAGCCAATGGATATGTATGTCAAAATGCTTAAAAATGGAACTTCATTTTGACCCAGCAATTCCACTGCTGGGATTATACCCTAACATAACTGAAACACCAATTCGAAACTACTTATGCACTCCAATGTTCATAGCAGCAAAATGTACATGATCCAAATGTTGGAAGCAAGCTAAGTGCCTATCAGTAAATGAGTGGATCAAAATACTATGGGACATTTACACAATGGAACACTACAGAGAACAAGGAAAGAAGGAGCTCCTAACATGGCAAAAGCATGGATAGATCTGGAGAACATTATGTTAAGTGAAATAAGCCAGGTGTTGAAAGACAAATACCATATAATCTCATCTATAAGTGGAATCTAACCAACAAAACAAACAAATGAGAAACATAGAACCAGAGAATAGGAAATAAAGAACAAACTGATAGTGTTCAGAGGGGAGAAGGGAGGAGTATAAAGAGAAAGAAGGGGAAGGAACAAGCAAAGACACACAAATAGAGGACTCAGGGGCATGGAGAATGGTGAGGCACTGACTGTGGAGATGCGGGGGCAGGGTAGAGGGGAGCAATAAGGAAAAAGGTGAAAAACTGTAACTGAAAAACAATTACAAAAATACCTGAACTTTAGCTCTCATGATCTTCAGATGAACACTTTGGGTGAAAACATGGCTTCCATCAGAACATAATTTAGTGCCAACTGCTTTTTTCAGGGCATCTTTCACATCCTTGTTCCCTCAAACTGTAGATCAGTTGGTTTAACCTGGGCATGACAACTGTGTAGAAAACAGAGGCCACTTTGTCTGTGTCCATGGAGTGACTTGAGCTGGGTCGGAAATACATGAACAGGAGTGTCCCATAAAACAGAGCCACAGCAGTTAAATGGGAGGCACAGGTAGAGAAGGCTTCGTGTCTGCCTTTGGCTGATTTCATTGTAAGGATGGTATTTACGATATAGCTGTAGGAGAGGAAGATAGTGAGGATACTGAACCCCAGAGCACAGCTACTGTATGTGCACATCACTATCTCATTGATGGTTGTGTCTGAGGTGGAGAGGGCTAGTAAGGGTGGGAAGTCACAGAAAAAGTGATTGATGATATTGGAATTGCAGAATGACAACCGAATTGTGCAATAAGTAATGATTGCAGAGTACACCAGACTTTGGATGTACACAATGGCCACTAGCTGGGTACAGACTCTTCCAGACATGGCTGTTGTATACAGAAGTAGATTACAAATGGCTAAATAATGGTCTCATGCCATCAGAGACAGCATGACACATTCTACAACTGCAAAGGTACCAAAAAAGAACATCTGAAGAGCAAATAAATTATATGCAATCTTCTTTTGCTTAGATAAGATATTAGCCAGCATCTTGGGGGAGACAGAGGAGGAGTAGCAGACATCACAGAAAGACAGATTGCTGAGGAAATAATACATGGGCGTGTGGAGCTGGGGGTCCATGCTGATCAGCAGAATCATCCCTAGGTTTTCAATCACAGTGATGCCATAAACCAGCAGGAAGAGCACAAAGAGCCCCTGCTGCACATCCCGCCTGCCAGAGAGTCTTAAGGATATGAAGTTCGTTAACATGGTGCAGTTCTCATTGGCCATCACTCAGGTCTGAAAATCCCTGGTTGTGGAGGAAGGAAATGGATGTGCAGTGTTAACATCATCTATCTTGTTAGTTAAATTGCTGATTTTTTATAATTTTCTGTAATTACAAAAAGCCGTAAAGAATGGTACAACTCTATGAGGAAATCTGAGTCTTTGGAAATACATGGTATTTAATGCAAATCAATAAATGTTAGTGAAAATATCTCTTACCTTTACATTAGCATTCTACCAAGTTTGTGGCACAGTTTTTACATTAGATCATGCTATTTCCATACCAACCTATGTAGTATTTGTGATAGTTTTAGTTACTCCTTTGTTAGAGATAAACAAATTGATATTTTCATAGCTCAGGCAATAGTTCTGAATTAATTGGTTCAGTAACCCACATCTTGTGACAAGATTGTTGCTGTTTTGCAGTACTGCAGAGGCTGTGTTATATCCTGTAATTGAGAAACGTAGTTAGTTGAGAGGTACAAATAATGAATATGCTTTTTTTCCCCTTCATTGACACAATTGTGGATAGGTAGAGATATGGTGGGTTTCTGGATATAACATTCCCCTGTTCTCTAATTGCCTATTAACCCCTCCTGTCCTTTCCAGTCTCAATAGACAGGGATAGAGATAGTCTGTGATCCAGGACCCACTGTAACAGGAGGGTGGTGGTTTCTGGAGAAGAGGCTGGAGGGTCCCCATGAGTGACAATTAGACTGGAATAGGCCTGGGCTCCCTCTGACAGTGGGTGTTGTTCAGCAGAGCTTCTGCAGAATGTTTGGGACCTGACTCCAGGCATGCTGCTCTCAAGGGTGACAGAGAGGTTAGAAAGGGTTGATATATTTCTGTGTGAGTCACTTTCCTCTAATCAACTACAATCCTCAAGATGTATTCACCAACAGAACAGATGTGTCAGTACCAGGATAAAGGTCCTCAACTGTCCAAAGTCCAGTGAATTCAGAGGAAATCATGTTGAACTCTGCCCCCATTTCCCCCAAAATCAAAATACTGCCTATTGTTGTCTTTTTGTTTAAAGCCTTCTATTTATGCATAGTTCAAAGGTAGAGTATAAGATTGAGAAAGGATTGCAAGTGAAAATTCTGGTGAGTTCTGCTCATTGGATTGTTTTTTTCATTTTTGTTCAATTTCAGTTGTCTCCATTCCCCCGCCATTACTCTCCCCTGCTCTACCCACCTCCCACCTGCAGCTTCCTTTCCTCCCCCCTGTTGTCTTTGTCCATGGGTCCTTGATACATGATCCTTGCCTTGACCCTTACCCTTCTTCCCCCTGTTATTCCCCTTCTCCCTTTCCCATCCTAGCTGGTCAATGTCAGGTTCTTCTTTATTTCCATGTCTCTGGTTCTATTTTGCTGGTTTCTTTGTTTTGTTGATTAGGTTCTATGTATAGGTGAGCTCAGATGGTCTTTTTCTGCTTTGCCTATTTCACTTAGCATAATATTCTCCAATTCCATCCATGCTGTTGCCAAAGGTAAGAGTTTCTTCTTTCTTTCTGCTGTGTAGTGTTCCATTGTGTAAATGTACCACAGCTTTTGATCCACTCATTTACTGATGGGCACTTAGGCGATTTCCAGCACTTGGCTAAAATGTGTGTAAATTGTGCTGCTGTGAACACTGGCATATATAAGTTCTTTTGAATTGGTGTTGCAGGATTCTTAGGATATAATCCCAGCAATGGAAATGCTGGGTTAAAAGGCAGTTCCATGTTTAGTATTCTGAGAAAATTTCTTAGTGTTTACTTTGATTCTTCTTTTCCTTGAGTAGCTCTGAATTCTGCCTCTCTTTGCTTTGAAGAATTGGTCTTAGGAGGTCAATTGAGTTCTATGGCCCACTGTTATAATTTACCCAATCAGTATATCATGTATGTCATATGTGAACCCTTCTGTTCTGTGAGAATATAGTGACACTGGAGTTGAAGCTAGGAGAATAGAAAAAGAAAATCTGTGTAATGATGTAGTGATCAGTGTGCAGTTCTCCAAACACTTGGCATGAACTCATTTGAATATCTCTTCCTGTAGACAGATCATGAAAAAAAGGAAATATTTCTTTAAAAAATATACAAAGTATAGGAAATGCAGAAGCCAAAGAACTTATATGTAGGATCCATGGGCATGAACTAAAGGCAGTGTGGGGGAAAAGTGGGTGGGAGGGGGGTGAAGTATGGAGAGGAATAGAGGGGGAGAAATGGAAAGACTGTAAAAACATAATAAATAAATATATAAATAAATAAATAAGTAAATAGTCCATACTGAAAAAAAATTAAAAAATAAAAAGTACAGGTAAGAGATCAAAAGTAAAAAGTCCTCCCAGCTCCTCAATCTATGCTTGAATTTCATTGTATGTCCTACCATTTATGTATATATCTTTAAAGTAAATAGATTGATAAAAGTACTTAAAATTTTGTGTAACCATTTATACCCTCTATAGCTTTCATAGCACTAATTCAGTCCAAGGATGATAAAAATTAGAGAAATATAAAACAGAAACCAGACAAACAGCGAGTCCCTGCCCCGTCCCGGTGCACTGACTTCCGTGTTCCATCCAGTCCGTCTGCAGCAGGGTTCAGCCCTGCCTCCTGACAGAGCTGGGTTATATCACCAAGTCCCTGTCTGGTCCCTGGGCATTGAACATGGTCTCTCAGGAATATGTGGCAGATATAATTAAATATGTGTTTTATCATGTGTTATTTTTCTACAGGCAGAATGACTGAGAAAGAACTTCTGACTTAAAAAAATACTAGGTGTGTTGAAAAACCACCTAAGAATATTTCCACCAGCTAAGCACAAGAGAGTGCTGTACTTGTGGGACTGAAGAGCTCTAACCATTGTCTTATTTCTCTGTGTATATGTGGAGGAGGTAGAGTCCTCCTTGGTCACCTTCTTCAGATTCCTCCCCACACTCATTTTCCCTTCAGGTGCTCCCTGTCTCCAGGGATGCCAGCTGCCTCAGGCAACACTCCCTTCAAGCAGGATACAAAGGTGATCTTCATAAAATGGGAACTTGTGTAGTGTAACTCCCATTCCCCATCACATCCAGAGTATGGAGAGCAACATGTTGTCAAAAAGTAGATAGTTTAAATTCATTCCCAAAGGTTTTATGTTCTAATAGAATGGCTTTCTTTAAGTATGAGTTGAGGGTGGAAGATTCACAACACAATTTAAGGTTTTAGGGCAAACAAGAGAGAAAAGTATTCTATATTTACAGGTTTCTGTGATATCACAGGTGCCCCCAACACAGTACTGCCTAGAGAACAGTCTTCTCATAATCTCCTTCTCCCAGATAATGGTTGTGTGGCCCTGAGGCATGGGTCCTTATCACAAAGTGCAGCACCTGACAATGCCTCCAAGGAAAACCAGTTCAGTGAGGTTTCCTGGTGTAGGAACAAGGAAAGTGGTGAGTGAAGGCTGCCAAAAATTCTTCTGATATATAAGCGAGCTAGTACTTCCTGGTGACAAAAGACAATCACTTAATGAAATAGTTTATGGAAGTTGTATGCTTTCTTAACTTGACAATAATATTTTGAAAATGTGTGTATATAAGAAACTGTTAGAGATTTGGAATATCTAATAAGTTTCATAGCATACTTTCAGTCCAAAAAAGATAAAAATTAGAGAAATCTAAAACAGAAATCAGACAATTGCCTACAATCTCATAGTAAATAATTTTTGCTTTTGGAAAAACTTTTTAAAGATATATATATATATTTTAAAATGTAGATTTTTGAAAGTTAAAATGTCCCTGCATCCAAGCCCTGAAGAAAAGTCAGAAAACTAGCCTTTCAAAGACTGTTTGTGGACCCTAACACAATAAATGCCAAAATGGTAAATAGTTGAGTATGTTTTTATAAAGCATACAGAATTACAATCATTCTGCTTTTATTGTCTCATGTCTGCATCCTTTTGTTCAGTACTATGTACAGGAGATTCTCGAAACCCATTGCATGAGAGGAGTTTATTCATTCTCTTTGCTATGCAGTATTCCAATGAATAATCATACTACATATTATTGTCAAATTCCAAACAATGCTACATTGATCATTTTTGTACAACCTTTGCATGTATATACTTTCTTATTCCTGATTGGGGACTCAAGACGTGGAAAATTTTAGCTTAAGGTAAAAAGTTATAAGTCTAGCAAGTAATGTGTATGTTAAAGCTTTCCTTTCAGAAACTGCAGATAAGGCCCATCCTGGCTCTTGGGAAAACAGCTGGCCTCCTGGGGCACTGATAGAAGATTACTGCCTGGGGATATCTGCACATTTTGTGTTCCAGGGAGAGCAAACCCCCAGCCTGTCCTGGAAACACCTAACTGCACAGAACAGGAATGCTGAAGTTTAGCTCATCTAATCCTACCTGAATTTGAAAGCCTTCACTGTTCCTTGTTTATCCACTCACCCCCACCTTATAAAAATTCTGGCCAAGAAAGAGAAGGAAAGATGGTCTGTTAGGGCATGAACCCATCATCTGCTCATATCGCCAGTTCTATGAATAAAGCGCCCATAAAGATTCAATCACAGTCATTGCTTATATATTTGGTAGTGACAGGTAGCCGGTGACTTTTCCAGCTACATTTCTATTGGGTACAAAACTACTGGTGGGATTTTAGGAGCAGCTACAACAGAAAACTGCCATATAGCTTTCCAAAGTTGAAAGCCAGCTCTGACTTCCATCAGTATGGGAGGTATTTGCATTCCACATTCAAACAGGTACTTGGTATTGATATTAAGAATCTTTCTCATGGCAGCTGCTCTTTAAGTGAGTCATTCATTGCACAGCATGCATATACAGAAAATGCTTAAGTGGTAAGTATACAACTTGTTTTAAAAAGTATCCTAGCAACCAGTATCCAGAACAGGAAACAGATCATTAGAATTGCTAAAATCTTCTACTTTCTCCCTGCTTTTTAGTTCTCTTTAGTTCACACATTAGACTCATCTCTGCTTATAGTAGCTAGAAGCATATGAAATCTAAATTTAAGTACATTTTAGTTGTCTTATAGGGGGCTGGTGTGCTACCTCAATGCTATTATCTTTGTGCTTGTAGGGTAGACACTCACCTCTGCTTGGGCTTTAGTCTAGTCCAGTTGCACTCCTGCCATGTTGCTGTTCAAGACTGGACCCATCCAGAAGTAAAATTTCCAAGGCCATGGGTTAAAATGGACTCATTATTACCACAGGAAGCATCTCCTATTGTTTTTCTACCATACTGTGTTTCAGAATCTCAGAAACAATACCTCCTTAGACAACAAAGCAGTCTCATTGTCCTCCTTGGGTTTTCCTAGCAATCTGAAATGTTTTTAAATTGGAAAAGACACCATGTTCCTGTTGCCTGTCATATGGAAAACCCAGTAAGCAGAAACAGGGATTGAATTCTTATGGGCACTTTATTCAGATGTCCAGGAATCTGAGAAGAAGGGTGGTTTGCACCCTAATAAAACTGTCTTACATTTTCTTTCCAAGCCAACATTTTTTCAACAGGGAAGGAACAAGGTGCAGTGAGGGGTTTTGAAATTCAGGGAGCATTAGGTGAAAGAAATGTTAGCATTCTTGTGGGGCAGTTAGGTGCTCACAGGGATGGGTGGTTGTCTGTTCCCCCCTGAAGCACAATGGTGCAGATGCCTCTACTTGTCCCATGGGTGGTGGTCTTTGACAGTGCCCCAGGATGTTGGCTGTCCCTCTCAGGAACCAGGATGGGCCTTATCTATCTGTAGTTTCTTAAACAATAGCTTTAATATATGCATTACTTACTAAAATTATAACTATTTGCCTTAAACTAAAATTTTCCAACTCTTTAGTCCCCTATCATTTTCACTCAAAGGCATTTTGTAAGGGCATCAAGAAAGTGAATGACTTCTGGTTTGTGTAAATAGTTAATATTGTCCTTGCTTCTTGTGTGATCCTTCAAATTCATACCCTTGTCCCTGTTTGCTAAACAAGCCACTTCCAGTGCTTGGATCATCAACAAAGTAGAGCAGAGGCTTGTGAAATGATCAAATATCTTGGTAAATGCTGTTTGGTTTATTTATTTTTCAAATAATTTATCTGTATGTCTTTAACATTCCCTTATTTTAATATCCACAACTACTTTATGTTCTTGCATAGAAGCAACAAAAAATGAATTGAAGGCACATACTAGGCTGTCAGGGAATTTTTTCTGCCTTAGATGTACAAACATTCAATAACAGTGAACATGTTTGATATCTTTCTTTCAGGTGCTGTGCTAGAGCTTGGATAAAGAAACAGAAAGCACAGTCCTGAATCTCAGAGTGCTTGCAAATCCCACCTTGATGACAATGAGTAGTAATAAGAGTCATAGATTCCACAATGTCCTAAGGCACATGATGGTGTATGGACCAGTTTAGAGAGTGCTGGAGGGAAGGACAGCCCCTGGAGGAAGCCAATGAATTGTGAATTGCAGCACAGGGATTGACTCATGAGGCCAGTCCCCTTTGCTTTTCATACCTTAGCCACACTGGTGGCTAAGCTCTTAAATCCCAGAGAAATGAGATGGTTTTTCCAACTCAAGGCCACTCTACTAGCTGATCCATCAGCCCAGAATGCTTCTCTAACTACTCGAAGCTCTCAGTTAATTCCCACTTATCTTTTTGTTTGCAGGTAATTGTGTTCATATATGGAAGCACATTTATTCTTCCTTCTATTTGATCAATATGCTTTGGATATATAGTGCCTAGGCTTTTTTCTTTATGGCATAATTTTAGTTTATTATAAGTAATTCAAATGATCATTTATCAAAATTTGTCACTTCCACTAGATGATAAGCTTCATCAGTGCAAAATGTGCAGGAGTTGCTGTGGAATAAAATGACATAGAAATGCAACAGACACTTTGGAAACTGTCAGTAAGTTTTAAAAAATTAAATTAATGTACAAATAAAAGATCAGTGCAATAAAAATTGGTAAGTAGAATTCCACAGCATTTGTACAAATAGAGAGTACCACGTATACATTCAAGACATAAAAGAGAGCATGGAGTATGTAGGAAATGACACATTTTGCTGTGGGTGAAACATAGTAGAAATAGTTACTGGTTCATATGAAATGAATCAAAAACAGTTCAACTTTTTGCAACATAGTATATGTAACTTTGGGAGATTATATATGCATACATATGTGTGTATACACACACACACGCACACCTCTATATCCCAGTACTTAATTTTTCAATGGAGCCATTTTTTGTTTCTAAGTTGTTCCAGGTCCTCTTTTATATTCTTGGTCTGTAGGTCATAAGTCTGATGGTTTAGCATGGGCATCACAAGGGTGTAAAACCATGAGCTCATTTTGTTTTGATCTATGAAGTAGGAACAACTTGGCCTGAAATACATGAAGATCAAGTCCCCTGGGAAATTACCACCACAGTTAAGTACAAGGTGCAGGTGGAATAAGGTTTGAACCTCCCCTCAGCACAGTTGCTCTTCATTAGTGCTAAGATATATAACAATTGGCACAAAACATCCTTTATCCTAATGAAGCCCAAAATTGTGAATATCACCAACTCATTCACCTGAGAATCTCATCAATACAGCAGAAAGCGAGGTGCGCCATCACAGAGGAAATGGTTAATCTCATTTGACCCACGAGAACATAAGCAGCACATTAACATTGTATTTATTGAAGTATCTATAATTCCCATCATGTGTTCCCCAGCCATGAGCAGGGTGCACACTCCATTGGAAATGGTGAATGTAAAGAGGAAGGGTTGCTAGTGGCCTTGTGTCCATCAGGCGCCATTACTTGATGCGTCAGTCCCCGGCCGGCAGTAGGCACGGAATGCTGCGGATGGCTCGACGAAAACACGTGAGAAAAAACATGCACAGAGACAAACTAGTTTCTGTGGAGTAGTAGGGACGAAATGGCCACCCCCTCAGGTGGGGAGCAGCGCAGATTTACCGTCCAAACCAGCTTTTATTGGGCTCATTTTGCATAATAATTCAGGTAAAGTACAGTACTCATTAGGGGGAAGTAAGGAACCATAGAAAACAAGGAAGTCTGAGGGTCTATTTTGAGTAGGGGTCAAAGAGCTGTAAGACTTTGAGGAACAAACTAACTTCCTCCTTGGACCCCTCTCATTCAACTGAGAGCATTCTAAACAAAGAAGGTTTCACAGTAATTTACATGTTCTTTCTTAGGCCTGATCACCTGGGGAATCCGCCCTTTTCAGCACAGAGCTGCACCACCCTGTCATTGTTTCAGGCTTAGGTGGAGCATGGGAACTAAGGCAACCAAAAGATAAGGGGATTTTCTCCCAGAGGATGAGAACTCAAGCTATGTCAAAGCCGAGGAGCGAGGGTCCATCACCCCCTTTTGCTGCAGCCCCCCAAGTCCTTCTTTTGGGGGGCCACCCAAAGTGATCATGCCTGTCTTAGATCGGTCCCCCCCCTTGGGGAATCTTACCCTGTCTTTGGCTAACTGACCAAGCTTTTTGGGGGTTTAGTTATGAATAAAGCAGCAGAAGCAGCATTCCTGCCAGGGAGATAAGCTTTTGTCTCCTTGCTGGCTCATGGTTCCAAGGGCGTTCCCTTAGCCTTAGCCTAGGCGGGGGTTTCAGCTTCTGATACCAGTCAGGGTGGTTCCCAACAATTACTGCCAGATTTAGACACTCAGACTCTGCAAAGGTGCAGAAGATGAGGAATTTCAGACAACAGCCACAGAAGAGAATTGGCATCTTGGCAAAGAAACCTACCAACATTCTGGGTCCAGTTGCTGTTTACTGTTGTGTAGCAGAAGTCAATGAAAGTGAGGTGGCCGAGAAAAAAATATATTGGTGTGTGCACACAGAATGAGGCCAAAAGAAAAAGAACATCATTACCATCTCAGAAATTCTCCCCACACCCATCACAAATTGATGTCCAGTATGCTAGATCAGTTTGTATGTTTCTGAGGTATACAGTAATCAAGTCATATAATTTTTTATACACCTTTGTCTGGCTTGCTTCACTCAACACTATGTTTATAAAATTTCTCTGTGCTGTTGTATGTGGAAGCAGTTCATTCATTTTCGTTGCTGGGTAGTTTTCCAATGCAGAAACTCATCATGAAGTAATGTGCCAAACCTCGATCATGGGTCAGCAAACTACAGCACATAAAGCTTAATTGAAGTTGGGATGCACCATTTCTTTGTATATCATTGATGTTTTCTTTTATGAAAGAAAAGCAAATCTCAGTGGTTGTGGAAAAATTTGATAGCCTACAAATCTTTAAAAATGCACTACTTGTTGCTTTAAGGAAAAGTTTGTCAACTCCTGATATAATGTGTTGAGAAAAACTGTGTTGTTTTCTCTTTTATACTGTTGTAAATAATTCAGTGGTGAATATTTTGTACATGTGTTGGAGTGAACATATTCATTGGTTTCCCTTGAGGATAATTCTAAGATTGTTATTTGGGTCATAGACTATATATATGATGAACATTGATGAAGTGCATCAAATGGCTTAGATAGTCTTCTCCACCTTCAGTTAGTTAATCGTGTAATAATCAATGACAGGTACTATATTCTCCCCATTTCACAGAGAGTTAACTGAGGCATAGAAAAATTAAGTAACTTAATCAAAGTGCCACTCAGTATCTGGGCACAGAGCTGGCATATGAATCAAGGGAATCCGGCTTCTTCCCTCATCCAATGATCTACCTTTGTCAATGGATAATCTACACATGATCACACACACATGCACATCCACACACTTTTCTGAGGTTTACTATATCCTTTAAGACAACTAGTTATAATCCATTGCCAAATTAACTTTAAGCAGCAATTTTAAGAATTTTAAATGTTTTCTTATACTTTGGAGCTATAAACTGCATTGGACCATGTGAAAAACGAGTGTTTGGTGAAATTCTTGTGAGAGAATTTGTGTGTGTCCTGGTCAGGCTGTTGGGGGTTGTCTGTTAAAGCTTGTGAGTAGGGAATTAGATGCATCTTGGAAAGTTGTATCTCACAAGGAATCCTCCTTCACACCCAAGGCTTTCTTAGTGGTGTCATTTACGTATTTGTTTGTCAAGCTGTAAATCAACAACTCAGCACAAGGATGACCTTCGTGTGGAACTGAGACAAATTTACTAATACTAGGAGAGGACTTCCCTAACGAGTGGACATGGAAGTCAGGTGAGACGCCCATAAAGAGAATGTTTTCCTCCTCCCAGTAATAAAGTGGATTTAAGACTGAGAAAAGGGTGAAAAAGTAGGAGATGATGATGTGATGAAACCATGTCCATTAGTTGCCCTATGTGGAGAGATGCCACTCATTAAATGATGTGTCTGTGCAGGCTGGCTTATGCTATGCAGGGGAGGGGACAACAGACAAAATGATTCACAACATTTTTCATCACAGTGCTTCAGAATAAATGCAAAGGATATGTGAACCAAGGGACTCATGTTGTCTCCAATGTATGACAAGAGAGCAGCTTTCTTGAGTAACTGTATTTCAAAGTAATCAGTATGTCAAAGTGGCATTTTGTGGGGTAGTATAACTTCTCTTCTTTAATTGTATAACATTGAATTCCCCTGGTACAAAATTTTTGTATTTTACAAATACATGTATGTATGTGTTTGAAATCTATCACTTTATCTATCTAATCTATATGGGTATAGATATGTTTTTCTACATTCTCAGAATTCTTAGCATACAAATTATATGAGTAATGACTCAGTAAATGTGTGTTCTGATATATTTTCTCTTGTTAGACTGGTGTATATTCAACAGATTATAGAAATGTACAACCATTAAAAGCTGATTCTCCTAATGTAGTTCATTTGTGTGAGGATATTTTTAATAGTTAATTTTCATTGCATTTTTTCATTACCATTTATCACCCTTATACTCTCATCAACTTTCACCCATCCTGTGAGTATGGTCTTTTATAAAATATATGTTTTTGGATAATGCTTTAAAAAATACAATGTATTCTACTATACTGTTGCTCATAATATATATCCCGTGGAAACAGGCAGAGGTAGATGAAACAGACAAATCTGAGGAATGTTCAAATATGAATCCTCTTTACTTAGAGTGTAAGTCATATGTAGGTCTTTACAGATCCATCACTTTAGCATCCTCAGCCATTTATGTACTTTCTGGAGAATGATGAATTATGTATTGCCAAGCCTTACACCCTGACACTTGTTGTTTTGGTGACATCTAACAAGAAATAAAATGTTATCAAGTACTTCATTTTAGCATATATTTTTCTGTTTTTTCATTTTGTGTCACTGACACCATGCATGTATTTGGATAATAGACATGGAATGCTCACTCCCTGAGCTAAGAACACTCACAATGTCATATAGGAGATGGTCATATAATAACGGAATGATATGAGTACAATGCTGAAAGGAGATAGTGGTTTGTGACTTAAGAATGGGACATTTAACCAGAGGTGAGAAGTGTGTTGTTTCATTCTTATGACAATTGAAGAACGTACATGAAGCACACTTTATATGTTAAAGGGGTGTGTGCATGTATATAAAGAAAAAATGACCTAAATGAGAAGCCTTGTGAAGTCTATTTTTCTGTCTTCCAAAAGAAGAGAGAACCTCCAGGTTTTTTTTATAAAAAGACAACCTTAAAGTTAAATGAATATTCTGAGAACCTGAGATTGTATAATGTTTTTATAACAGTATTAATTGTTATTCAATAATAATGTAAATACCAAGTACAATCATCTTAAGGTATTAAAATAGATCTTAGCATTACTGAACATCAAACCACTAAGAAGTGAGCACTATTAAATTGTGTTTAGACTAAGGTTACAGTTTATTTCACAGATTGAAAGAGAACCAATTTAAGGCATTACAACTGGAATAGTAATATAAATAATACTTGGTTGTGTTTTTTTCTCAATCAAACATAAATTTTTGTTAATAACTCTTCAACTTAAACTATATCAATTGGGAATTTCATGTTTTCAAAAATGTTAATTAGTATAAGGCTATGAGCATGTTGTAAAGGGAGATAAAGTAATATACATTAAGCACACTTTATACATTAAGAAGATAGTGACTATCAGAGAAGGTCAAGGTCCTAGACCCCTAAGCATTGTTCATACAGTTTCTGTAGAGTTGTCAAGGGCATGTATCTGTTCCCCAGAGTGAGGGAAAGGGGCAAATCCAGAGTCTGATGTGAAGGCTATGATGTGCCACATGAATATAGAGCTGCTGATCCTGCTGACCCCTGGGGTAGAGTGATCAGAAATAGAGGGTCTGAGAAGTTGTCTACATGACATGATCTGTGTCCCTGGTACTCACTCAGCCTTGGGCAAAGAAGAAGTAGAGGTGAATTCTGTGTAAAATGAGCATGCTAAAATAAAACAAAACAAAGCTATGTTCTTTCTTCATTCACAAAGGCTGCTTTTTACATCTGTCTTGCAGAGGACACACCTTCATTCATGTTTTTGAATGGCATCCTGAAAATGAGCATGGTAAATGACAAAGTAGAAATACCAGTGAACAAGACAGACAAAAGCCTTGCATTTATGGGACTCTGATCTAAAGCAGAAGAAATATAACTTATTCTCATTCCTTCATTTACTACTTATTACTTCTAAGTGTTATAATGGGAAATTTATAGGATGATACAAGTACAGAGGAAGAATAAAATGAAAGCTAACTTGAACTATTAAAACTCCCTTCTGGCTCAGCAAATTTATTAAAACCATTGCTTAAAAAACTGGAACTTTAAACATGGAGGAAGATGGTACTATGCCCATATCATTCTGGGATATATACACTGATGAAGAGAGGAGAGTGGTACACAAACATCCTCTTTGCAAAACAGTACAGTAAACCTATTACTTCTTTCCTTTTGTTCAAAGAGATAAAGATTCATGATGACTAATTCTACACATTCAGTTTAGGCACAAAAGTGGGTAAGGAAATATCCAGAATTGTACTTGTGAGACTACAGAAAACTGTGCCAATGTCCATAAACTTTAGCTGTCAACATCTGCAAATAAAACCTTTCTCACTGAACACACTTACACCCAGTACACAATTTAGTGCCAACAGCTTTTTTCAGGGCACCTTTCACATCCTTATTCCTCAAACTGTAGATCAGTGGGTTTAACATGGGGATGACAACTGTGTAGAAAACAGAGGCCACTTTGTCAGTGTCCTTGGAGTAACTGGAACTAGGTTGGAAATACATGAAAATGAGTGTCCCATAGAATATAGCTACTGCTGTTAAGTGGGAGGCACAGGTAGAGAAGGCTTTGTGTCTGCCTGCGGCTGACTTCATGCGAAGGATGGTAGTTATGATATAGCTGTAGGAAAGGAGGACAGTGATGAGGCTGGACCCCACAATACAACTACAGGCAATGGTCATTGCTATTTCAGTGGTGGTTGTGTCTGAGGTGGAGAGGGCTAGTAAGGGTGGCAAATCACAGAAAAAATGATTGATGATATTGGACTTGCAGAATGACAATCGAGTTGTGCAATATGTAATGATGGTGGTAACCACAAAACCTGCAGTGTAGGCAGTGGCCATGAGCTGGATGCACACTCTCCTGGACATGGTAACTGTATACAGAAGTGGATTACAAATGGCTACATAACGGTCATATGCCATGACAGACAGCATGACACAGTCCACATCTGCAAAAACACCAAAAAAGAACATCTGTAGCACGCATAAATTATATTCAATCTTCTTTTGCTGAGATAAGAAATCAGCCAGCATCTTTGGGGAGACAGAGGAGGAGTAGCAGACATCACAGAAAGACAGATTGCTCAGGAAATAATACATGGGTGTGTGGAGTCTGGGGTCCATGCTGATCAGTAGGACCATCCCTAGGTTGGCAATCACAGTGATGCCATAAACCAGCAGGAAGAGCGCAAAGAGCCCCTGCTGCACATCCCACCTGCTAGAGAGTCCTAAGAGTATGAAGTCTGTAAACACGGTGCAGTTCTCAATGGCCATCACTCAGGTCTGGAAATCCCTGGTTGTGGAGGAAGGAAATGCAAGTGAAGGGCAAATCATCTGCCTGTGTTAGCAGTTACACTGCTGGTTCTTTCTATTTGTCAGCAGTTAGAAAAAGAGCTCAACAATGCACATTCTCTTTAAGTAAATATACTCTCTGCAATATTTCCAATTTAATGTGAAATGATAAATGATAATAATACAGCTTATATAGAATAGGTAGCACACTTTGATAAAAAATAAATAATTTTCATACCTCACTAGGTAGTACTTTTTATCTTATAAATTAAGAAATTGATGTCCTCAGAGTTGACCACGTTGTTCTTAGAATAATTTGATTCAGATTAACTGTATCTAATTACAAGGTTGTTTCTGTTCTTGATGTAGTATAAGTGTTGTTATATTCTGTAATAAAAAGCATATTGAAGTGAGAGATGCACATAAGAAATATAGTTCTTGATTTTTCCCTCATTATCCAATACTGTAAAGCAGGCAGATCACTGTCTTGTTTCTCGATGTGCTGTGTCCCCACTTCCCCATTATCCCCTGGTCCTATCCAGGCTCAGTCAACAAGGGATAAAGATAGTCTGTGATCCAAGACTCCCAGAGCAGCGGGGGTTTTCTAGAGAAGCAGATGGAGGAATCACCATGGATGATAGGTTAGAGTGCACACACTGGAACATGTAGGGCTTACCATGCACCCTCAGACAGAACTGCTTGGGGGAGGTGTCTTGGGATTCCATAATAGGCATCCTGGTAGCACAGGTGACCCAGAGGCAAATGTGGATTACTGTGTGAGACCCTCTACTCTAACCTGCTAGAAGCCACTTAATCTACTTACCAAAAGATCAAATGTGCAAGATACAAGGTAATGTTCTCATGTGTCCATAGTCCAATATCCTCATATGGATCTCTGTGTGAATTGGACCTCATTCAATTCCTTAGAAATTGTAAAATGGCTCAAGTGTGTTCTTGATTCCCTTCCTCTTGAGAATTTCTGAAATGTGCAATCCTTTGGTTTAAAAGAGTTGGTACTTGGAAGGCCAATTAAATTCTATGTTCTGCTGTTATATTTCACACAAGCCAAGCATATCATATATAATATAATACGTGACCTCTTTTATTCTGTGGGAATATGAGAAAATGAGAAATGTAGAAAGGACAAAGAATTACATTTGAAAAATGATGTGATAATCCTTATGCAGGTCTCTAAAAACACCTTGTCTGAACTTGTCCAAATATTTGTGCTTGTAGAGACATATTTTTTTAAAAAAAGCTTCACTTCACATGAAAAATACTTATAAAATATGTAAAAGTACAAGTAAGAGAGTAAAAACAAAAAATGTCCAATCACCTTTATAAATAATACTCACATTTTATTCTTCCTTGCCATTTATGAATGTCTTTCAAATAATGAGATTGATAAAAGTAAGTTAAAGTTTGTATAATATTTCTTACCCTTCATTAGTTCTATAACATGCTGAAAGATAAATACAGATAAAAAGCTAAAGAAATCTAAAATAGGAATGAGAAAACCACAGTTAAAACCTGTACCTGTTCCAGATCACGGATTTTTTTGTTGCCTGCATTCTGTCCGCCAGAGGGTTCAGCACTGTCCCCTCAGTGACCGGGCTTATATCACCATGCTTTGCCTGGACCTGGGTGCTGGTCTCTCAGGAACAAGTGACAAGTATAATAAAATTTTTTTATCATCTGTTTTTCCCTACAGGCTGGATAATTGAGAAAGAAACAAGGGCCTTTTTAAAATGTTGCTTTTGTGCCTCCCTACCTTGTTACCTAACATTGTACTTACTTACCAAAGTACAATTACTACACTGAGTGTTCTTTACTTCCAGCTCACCAAATATTATAAATGTATGTTGTTTCCATCTCATAATTGACAAAAACAACCACTCAAATTACACACTAAGACACACATATACAAACACTCACATCAAACATTTTCACAAAATAAATGTTTTTGTAAATCTATCTAGTCACTGTCAGGTTTTCTTTATTTCCATGTCTCTGGTTCTATTTTGCTGGTTTCTTTGTTTTGTTGATTAGGTTCTGTGTATAGGTGAGCTCAGATGGTCTTTTTCTGCTTTGCCTATTTCACTTAGCATAATAATCTCCAATTCCATCCATGCTGTTGCCAAAGGTAAGAAAGAGTTCCTTCTTTCTTTCTGCTGTGCAGTGTTCCATTGTGTAAATGTACCACAGCTTTTTGATCCACTCATTTACTGATGGGCACTTAGGCGATTTCTAGCACTTGGCTATTGTAAATTGTGTTGCTGTGAACACTGGCATATATAAGTTCTTTTGAACTGGTGTTGCAGGATTCTTAGGATATAATTCCAGCAATGGAAATGCTGGGTTAAAAGGCAGTTCCATATTTAGATTTCTCAGGAAATTTCTTACTGTTCTCTTTGATTCCTCTTTTCCTTGAGTAGCTCTTAAATCTGTCTGTCTTTGTTTTAAAGAATTGGTCTTTGGAGGTCAATTGAGTTCTTTGCCCCACTGTTACAATTTACCCAATGAATATATCATGTATGTCATATGTGACCCCTTCTGTTCTGTGAGAATATAGTGACAGTGGAATTGAAGATAGGAGAACAAAAAAATAAAATCTGTGTAATTGTCACAAGTGGGCACACGTAACCAGTTTCTTAGTGATTGGGAGAAAGAATTGAACCGAACACCCAGAGTCCATAGAAGAGAACATGGGAGCAGTGCAACTCCAAGCAGAGATTGACCTCATGGGCTGGAGGGACTTTATTCTTATAGGGCGGATCCTTCCTGGCTAGTTTTAGTGGGCTTTTACTGAGTATATACAAGTAGTTGCATTACTTTAAAGCTATTTATTGTGCATGTGGTTTCCCATGATTCTCCCTGATTGGCCACTAGGGAAGAGGGTCCCACAATGCTACCAAACTGACCCCCGTTTCTCCTGGGGTCCCCCTGTACTAGGTTCACCTTTCCCTAAGCCAGAGAACTATAGCTCTCCATGCTAGAGATTGGTGAAAAAGAAAAGAGTTATTTATTCAAGTTATAGACTAAAAGTAATGACTTGGTGTCTTTGTCAAAATCCCAAAGTCCCTTGAAACACCCACAAACATACACAGTCCTTCCTTCCCCCCTTTGCCCAGTCTGGGGTACCATATCTCAGGGAAAGAAATAGAAGTCTGTGGCTTAGGCAGCTCCTGGTACTTCCTAGTAATTTGTGCTCAGCTGGCAGGCCTCCCTTAGTTCCCAGCACCATTGGTTGTGCTGCCAGGATCTCCAGCTGAAGCCTCGTGGTGATTCTTCTCATGGCTGCAGGCAGGGGGTGAGGGGAATGCCCCCTTCTGGGAGAGAAAGGGCGCCAGCAGCGGTGGCGGTGGCTGCAGCAGCAGCAGCGGCAGCAGCACACAGAGGGCTAGCCAGGAGCTTATCATGTCCTGGCCCCAGGTCCAGAGCAGGTGGCTGCAAGGTTGGCCTGAGGCTCCAAGAGCCGAGCGGTGAGTGTGGGCGCAGTGTGGAGGTGGCTGTGGTGCCTGGACGGTGACCCGGTGCTCGCGAGTCACTTACTGGTGGCCCCTTCTCAAGGGAGCCAGGTGGTAGAGGAGCCACAGGCAGCTGTGTCACTGGCGGTGTTTATGGGGCTATGGTCAGGCAGGCGGCCTCGGAGACTCCCATCCTGTCTGCACCAGGCACCTGCCCCCTCCTCACATGGCTGCAGGAGTTTCCAGTTAGCCAAAACCGCATGGATCTCTTCTCAATGGCTGCCGCGCCAGAGTTTAAATCCCCAGCCAATCTTCCTCTGCAGCCCCATTTCCGACTCCTCCCACACTCGGCCTCACCTGCCAGAACTCTCAAAGCCTTCCAGCTTTATTGGACTGCCATCCTGGGCCTGGGCAGGTTTGTCCCCATGTCAGGGAGCCAATCTTCTCCAAGTTCTCACTCAGGTACAGGTGCTGTAACCAGGGGGAGTTGCCTCCCAGGCACTGTAGCCAGGGAAAGTTACTTCCATTTCCCTGGCTCAGAGCTTGGCCAGAGCTATTTAACATATCTATGTAACCATCCAAAGGCCATAGATATGTTAAAAGACCACACCAGAGGGTAGCTACAAGGCTGTTGCTATGGGAAACAGCTCACAATGGCCCTGCTCTATTTGTCCCTTCCCCCAACCCACACCTGGGGTGGAGGGTGAGGACATCCTATAATATTTTTCTAATATTTCCTGGACATCTGAGTTCTGAACTCCATTACAAATCTTTCTTTTGGGGACCCTTTGGCTGCAACCTCCTACATAATGATGCAGTGATCAGTATGCAGTTCTCCAAACACTTGGCATGAACTGACTTGAATATCTCTTCCTGTACACAGATCATTAAAAAAAAGGAAATATGTCTTTTAAAAATATATGAAGTATAGGAAATGGAGAAGTGAAAGAACTTATATACATTGACCCATGGCCATGAACTGAAGGTGGATGTACGGGGAATGCAGGTGTGAGGGGGTATGAAGGTAGAAGGGGAATAAAGGGGGAATGGAACAATGTAATAACATAATAAAATAAATAAATAAATAAAATGTCCATACTGACAATAATTAAAAATATGAAAAGTACAGGTAAGAGATTAAAAATAAAGAATCCTCCCAGCTCCTCAATCTATGCTTGAATTTTATTGTATATCCTGCCATTTATGTATACATCTTTAAAGTAATTTGGTTGATAAAAATACTTAAAATTTTCTATAACCTTTTATACCCTCTATAGCTTTCACAGCACAGATTCAGTCCAGGGAAGATAAAAATTAGAGAAATCTAAAACAGAAACCAGACAAACAGCGAGCCCCCGCCCCATCCAGGTGCACTGACTTCCGTGTCCCATCCAGTCCGTCTGCAGCAGGGTTCAGCCCTGCCTCCCGACAGAGCTGGGTTATATCACCATGTCCGTGTCTGGTCCCTGGGTGTGGAACTGGTCTCTCAGGAATATGTGACAGATATAATTAATTATATGTTTTATCATGTGTTACTTTTCTACAGGCAGGGTCATTGAGAAAGAACTACAGACTTAAAAAAATGCCAGGTGTGTTGAAAAACCACCCAAGAGGTTTCCATCAGCTAAACACAAGAGAGTGCTGCACCTGTGGGACTGAAGCGCTCTTACCACTGTCTTATTTCTCTGGTGTACGTGTGGAGGAGGCAGAGTCCTCCTTGGTCACCTTCTTCAGATTCCTCCCCACACTCGTTTTTCCCTCAGGTGCTCCCTGACTCCAGGGATGCCAGCTGCCTCAGGCAAGACTCCCTTCAAGAGGGATCCAAAGGTCATCTTCATAAATGTGAGAGCCCTGTAGTGTAACTCCCACTTCCCATGACATCCACAGTATGGAGAGCAATATATTGTCAAAAAATAGATAATTTAAATTAATTCCCAGAGGTTTTATGTTGTAATAGAATTGTTACAGGGTGCAGCCAAGAGGGGGAACCCCAAATGGGCATTTGAAATGGGGTCCAGAACTCAAGGTGTCCAGGAGATTTTAAGGTGTCTTCACCCCTTCCCCCACAGGTGTGAGTTGGGGGAAGGGGCACACAGACCAAGAACATGCAGGGCAGCTTTGCAGCTAATGAATGGCGTGGTCATTTAACATACCTATAGCCTTTGGCTGGTCACTTAGATATGCTGAATAGCTCTGGCCATGCTCTAGGCCAGGGGGAAGGAAAGGGACCTTCCCCCAATATGGGACTAGGGGGCAGGTCCCCCGAGTTACAGCACCTGCGTGGGAGCTCAGAGAAGATTGGCTCCATGACATGGGGTCACACCTGCCCAGACCCATGATGGCAACCAGAAAAGGTGGAGAAGACAGCAGATTGAGGGCAAGTGTTCCTGAGTGTAGGAGGAGTCGGAAATGGGGTTGCAGAGGAAGATTGGCGCGGGGATTTAAACCCAGACATGGCAGCCATTGAGGAGAGAACCTCACGGCCTTGACAGAGTGGAGACTCCCGCAGCCCTGAGGGGGAGAACCACAGGGCCTTGACAGAGTGGGGACTCCCACTTCCCACAGCTTCGTAGGGGAGAGAACCATGAGGTTTTGGCTGGCTGGGGACTCCCGTGGCCCTGGGAGAGAGGACCACGTGCCTTTGCCAGAGTGGGGACCCCCGCAGCTTTAGAAGGGGGAACTACCACCTGGTTTTAGCAGAGATCCCGGTGACTCAGCTGAGGGTGCCGGGAACCCAGGGAGGTCTCCCAGTCGAGATGGAGGACTAACTGGGAAGAACCAGAGGACTGTCTGAGCCATGGACTTCTATTTCCTTTCCTGAGATACGGTACTCTGGACTGGGCAAAGGGGGAAGGAAGGAAGGACTGTGCCTGTTTGTGGGTGTTTTAAGGGACTTTGGAATTTTGGTGAAGACATTAGGTCACTACTTTAAGCCTGTATAGCATTAAATAAACATTTCCTTTCCTTTTCACAAGTCTCTGGCATTGAGAGACATCTTTCCTCTGGCGGCGAACATAATTGACCTGAGGGCTTTTTTTTCAATAATAGTATATCGTCCCAGGCCCCCTTGTATGTTCTGTAACAGAATGGCTTTCTTTAAGTATGAGTTGAGAGGGAAAGATTCACAACACAATTTAAGACTTCAGAGCAAACAAGAGAGAAAAATATTCTATATCTACAGGGTTTTCCTTATATCACAGACACTCCCCACTGAGTATGGCATAGAGAACAGTCTTCACATAATCTCTTTCTCCCGTATAATGGCTGTGTGGCCCTGAGGCATGGGTCCTTATCACAAAGGGCAGCACCTGACAATGCCTCCAAGGAAAACCAGTTCAGTGAGGCTTCCTGGTGCAGGAACAAGGAAAGTGGTGAGTGAAGGCTGCTAAAAATACCTCTGATATATGAGCGAGGTACCAGTATCTGCTGACAAAAGACAATCATTCAATGAAACAATTTATGGAAGTTGTATGCTTTCTTGACTTTACAATAGTATTTTGAAAATGTGAGTATACAAAAAACTATTAGAAGGCCCTGGCTGGTGTAGCTCAGTGGATTGAGTGCAGGCTGCGAACCAAAGCACTGAAGGTTCTATTCACAGTCAGGGCACATGCCTGGGTTTCAGGCCATGGCCCCCAGCAACCGCACACTGATGTTTCTCCCTCTCTCTCTCTCTCTCTCTCTCTCTCTCTCTCTCTCTCTCTCTCTCTCTCTCTCCCTTCCCTCTCTAAAAATCAATAAATAAAATCCTTGAAAGAAAAACTATTAGAAAGTAAAAAATCAATAATGAAATCCCACAATCTTATGTAATCTGATAGGAAATAGTATTTGCTTTTTGAAAAACTTTTAAAGACATGTATATGTTTATTTTAAAATGTAAATTTTTGAAAGTTAAAATGCCCCTGCATCCAAGCCCTGAGCAAAAATCAAAAAACTAGCCTTTCATAGACTGTTTGTGGACCCTAATACAATCCATGCCAAAATGGTAAATAGTTGAGTATGTTTTTAGAAAGAGTACAGAATTACAATCATTCTGCTTTTATTTTCTCATGTCTGTATCCTTTTGTTCATTACTATGTACCTGAGATTCCCCCAAGCCATTGCATGTGAGGATAGTTTATTCATTCTCTTTGCTGTGCAGTATTGCAATGAATAATCATGCTAAATATTTTTGTCAAATCCCAAACAATGCTACATTGATCATTTTTGTACAACCTTTGCATGCACATACTTTCTTATTTCTGCTAGGGGACTCAAGACATGGAAAATTTTAGCTTAAGGTAAAAAGTTATGTCTAGCAAGTAATGTGTACGTTAAAGCTTTCCTTTCAGAAACTGCAGATAAGGCCTATCCTGGCCCCTGGGAAAACAGGTGGCCTCCTGGGGCACTGATAGAAGATTACTGCCTGGGGACATCTGGACCTTTTGTGTTCCAGGGAGAGAAAACCACCCTCCTCTGGAAACAGCTAACTGCCCAGAACAGCAAAGCAGAAGCTTTGCTCATCTAATCCTACCTGAATTTTAAAGCCCTCACCTCTCCTTGTTTATCCACTCACCCCCACCTTATAAAAATTCTGGCCAGGAGAGAAGGGAAGAAGGTTTGTTAGGGTGTGAACCAACCATCTTCTCAGATTGCCAGCCATCTGAATAAAGCGCCCATAAAGATTCAATCACTGTCATTGCTTATAGGATTTGGTATTGACAGGTAGCCAGTGTCTTTTTTGGTTACATTTTTATTTGGTACAAAACTACTGGTGGGATTTTAGCGGCAGCTGCAACAGAAATCTGCCATATAGTTTCCCAAAGTTGAAAGTGAATTCTGACTCCTGTCAGTGAGTGGAAGCTATCTGCATTCCACATTCAAACAGGCACTTTATGTTAATATTGAGAATCTTTCTCATGGTAGCTGCCAATTAGTTGAGTCATGGCACAGCATGTACACACAGAAAATGCTTAAGTGGTAAGTATACAACTTGTTTTAAAAAGTATCCTAATAATTGGTATCCAGAACAAGAAATAGATCATTAGAATCGGTAAAACCTTCTACTTTCTCCCTTCTTTTTAGTTCTCTTTAGTTCACACATTAGACTCATCTCTGTTTATAGTAGCTAGAAGCATATGCAATCAGAATTTAAATACATTTCAGTTGTCTTATAGGGGAATAGTGTGCTAGCTCAATGCTGTCATCTTTGTGCTTGTAGGGTTGACACCCATCTCTGCTTGGGGTTTAGTCTAGTCCAGTTGCACTCCTACCATGTTGCTGTTCAAGACAGGACCCAGTCCAGAGGTAAAATTTCCAAGGCCATGGGTTAAAATAGACATATTATTACCACAAGAAGTATCTGCTATTGTTTTTCTATCATACTGTGTTTCAGAATGTCAGAAACAATACCTCCTAATACAACAAAGCAGTCTGATTGTCCTCCTTGGGTTTCCCTAGCAATCTGAAATATTATTGAGACTGGAAAAGACACCATGTTCATGCTGCCTGTCATGTACTAAATCCAATAAGCAGAAACAGGGATTGAATCTTTATGGGCACTTTATTCAGATGGCCGGGGATCTGAGAGGAAGGCAGGTTCACACCCTAACAAAACTGTCTCACATTTTCTTCATAAGCCAACATATTTTCAACAGGGAATAAAGAAGGTGCAGTGACAGGCTTTGAAATTCAGGGAGAATTAGCTGAAGGAAACTTTCACATTCTTATGGGGAAGTTAGCTGTTCTCAGGTTGGTTGTCTGTCTCTCCCTGGAAGGGCCTGGATGCCTCCACTTGTCCCCAGGCAATGGTCTTCAGCAGTGCCCCAAGAGGTTGGCTTTCCCTCCCAGGAACCAGAATGGGCCTTATCTATCTGTAGTTTCTGAAACAATAGCTTTAACATATGTGTTACTTACTAGATTTATAACTACTTTCCTTAAACTAAAATTTTCCAACTCTTTAGTCCCCTAGCATTTTCACTCAAAGGCGTTTTGTAAGGGCATCTAGAAATTGAATGACTTTTGGTTTGTGTAAATAGTTAAGATTGCCCTTGCTTCTTGTGTGATCCTTCAAATTCATCTCCTTGTCCCTGTTTGCTAAGGAAGCCACTTCCAGTGACTTGATCATCAACAAAGCAGAACAGAGGCCTGTGAAGTTGACAGATATCTTGATAAATATTGTTTGGTATATTTATTTTTCAAAAGTTTATCTGTATGTCTTTAAAATTTTCTTATTTTGACATCCACAACCACTTTTTGTTTGTGCATACATAATACAAAAAATGAATTGAAGGCATATACTAGGCTGTCTGTGAATTTTTTTATGCCTTAGATGTACAAACATTCAATAACAGTGAACATGTTTGATATCTTTCTTTCAGGTGCTGTGCTAGAGCTTGGATAAAGAAACAGAAAGCACAGTCCTGAATCTCAGAGTGCTTGAAACTCCACCGTGATGACAATGATTAGGAAACAGAGTCATAGATCCCACAATGTCCTAAGGCACATGATGGTGTATGGACCAGTTTAGAGAGTGCTGGAGGGAAGGACAGCCCCTGGAGGAAGCCAGTGAATTGTGAATTGCAGCACAGGGATTGGCTTATGAGGACAGTCCCCTTTGCTTTTCATACCTTAGCCACACTGGTGGCTAAGCTTTTAAATCCCAGAGAAATGAGATGGTTTTGTCCAACTTAAGGACTTTCTACTAGCTGATCCATCAGTCTAGAATGTTTCTCTAACTACTCAAAGCTCTCAGTTAATTCCCACTTATCTTTTTGTTTGCAGGTAATTGTGTTCATATGAGGAAGCACATTTATTCTTCTTTGTATTTGATCAATATGCTTTGGAGATATAGGGCCTAGTCTTTTTTCATTACGGAATAGTTATAGTTTATTATAAATAATTCAAATGATCATTTATCAAAATTTGTCAGTTCCAGTAGATGATAAGCTGCCTCAGTACAAAATGTGCAGTAACTGCTGTGGAATAAAATGACATAGAAGTGCAGCAGACACTTTGGAAATCTCAGTAAGTTTTAGAAAATTAAATGAATGTACAACTAAAAGATCAATGCAATAAAAATTTGGTAACTAGAATTCAGCAGCATTTGTCCAAACAGAGGGTTCCACATATACATTCAAGACATAAAAGAGAGCATGGAGTATTTAGAAGATGACATATTTTGCTGTGGCTGAAACATAGTATAAATAGTTACTGGTTGATACCAAATAAATCAAAAACAGTTCAACTTTTTGCAACATAGTATACATACCATTGGGTACATATCCCAATACATAATTTTTCAATGGAGACATTTTTTGTTTCTAAGTGGTTTCAGGTCCTCTTTCACATCTTCGACTTCTAGAGTATAAGTCCCAGGGTTTAGCATCGGCATCACAGGGTGTAAAACAATGAGCTTATTTTGTTTTGATCTATGAAGTGGGAACAACTTGGCCTGAAATACATGAAGATTCAGTTCCCTGGGAAATTACCACCACAGTTAAGTAGGAGGTGCAGGTGGAATAAGGTTTGAACCTCCCCTCAGCACAGTTGGTCTTCATTAGTGGTAGGGTATATAACAATTGGCACAAACATCCTGATACAGTAATAAGTTAATGAAGCCCCAAACTGTGAATATCTCTCACTCATTCACCTTCGAATTTCATCAATATAGCAGAAGGGGAGGTGGGCCATCTCAGAAGAAATGGTTAATCTCATTTGACCCACAAAAACATAAGGAGCATATTAACATTGTTTTATTGAAGTATCTATAATTCCAATCATATGCTCCCCAGCCACAAGCAGGGTGCACACTTCACTGGACATGGTGAATGTAAAGAGGAAGGGTTGCTGCTTGCCTTGTGTCCATCAAGGGCCATCACTTCCAGCTTTAGACACTCAGACTCTGCAAAGGTGCAGAAGATGAAGAATTGCAGAGAACAGCCACAGAAGGGAATTGACTTATTGGCAAAGAAACCTTCAGCATTCTGTGCTATTGTTGCTATTGTGTAGTGGAAGTCCCTGAAAGAGAAGTAGCCAAGGAAAAAATATATTGGTGTGTGCACCCAGAATGTGGCCAAAAGAAAAAGGACACCATTACCATCTCAGAAATCCTCCCCATACCCATCACTAATTGATGTCCAGTATGCTAAATCAATTTGCATGTTTTTGAGGTATACAGTAATCAAGTCATAAAATATTTTACACATCTTTGTCTGGCTTGTTTCACTCAACACTATGTTTGTAAAGTTTCTCTATGCTGTTGTATGTGGAAGCAGTTCATTCATCTTTATTGCTGTGTAGTTTTCCAATGTCCAAACTCATCATGCAGTAATTTAACAAAGCTAGATTATGGGTCAGCAAACTAGAGCCCATAAAATTTTATTGAAGCTGGGATGCACCATTTCTTTATATATTATTGATGTTTCCTTTTTTGAAACAAAAGCAAATCTCAGTGGTTGTGGAAAAATTTTATAGCCTGCAAATCTTAAAAGAAATGCAGTACTTATCACTTCAAGGGAGTTTGTCAACTCCTGATTTAATGTGATGAGATAAACTGAGTTGTTTTCACTTTTATACTGTTGTAAATAATTCAATGTTGAATATTTTGTACATGTGTTGGAGTGAACATAATCATTAGTTTCTCTTGAGTATAATTCTAAGACTGTTATTTGGGTCAAAGACTATATATATGATTAACATGGATGAAGTGCTTCAAATGACTTAGGCAGTGTTCTCAGTTTTCACTTAGTTAATCATGTAACAATCAATGACAGGTACTATATTCTCTCTATTTCACAGAGAGTTAACTGAGGCATAGAAAAATTAAGTAACTCATTCAAAATGCCACTCAGTATCTGGGCACAGAGCTGGCATATGAATCAAGGGAATCTGGCTTCTTCCATCATCCAGTGATCTGCCCTTGTCAATGGATAATCTACACATGATCACACAAACATGCAGACACACACACTTTTCTGAGGTATTTACTATATCCTTTAAGACAACCAGCTATAATCCATTGCCAAATTAACTTTAAGGAGCAATTTTAAGAATTTTAAATGTTTTGGAGCTATAAACTGCATTGGACCAAGTGAAAAATGAGTGTTTGGTGAAATTCTTGTGAGAGAAGTTGTGTGTGTGCTGGTAAGGCTGTTGTGGGTTGCCAGTTAATGCTTGTGGTTAGGGAATTAGACACATCTTGGAAAGTTATATCTCATCAGGAATCTACCTTCAGTCCTGTGGCTTTTTTAGTGTTGTCATTTATGTATTTGTTTGTCAAACCATCAATCAACAGGTTCAGCACAAGGATGACCATGGTGTAGAACTGAGATAAATTTACCAATACTGGGAGACACTCTGCTAATGGGTGGACACAGAAGTCAGGTGAGAGGCCCATAGAGAGAAAGTTTTCCTCCTACCAGTAATAAAGCAGATTTCAGACTGAGAAAAGGGTGAACAAGTAAGAGATGATGATGTGATGAAACCATGTCCGTTAGTTGCCCTATGTGGAGAGATGCCACTCATTAAATGATGTATCTGTGCAGGTTAGCTTATCCGGGGAGGCAATCACAGATTAAATGATTCACAACATTTTTTATCACAGTGCTTCAGAATAAATGCAAAGGATGTGTGAACCAAGGGACTCATGTTGCCTCCAATGTATGACAAGACAGTAGCTTTCTTGAGTAACTGTATTTCAAAGTAATCAGTATGCCAAAGTGACATTTTGTGGGGTAGTATAACTTCTCTTCTTTAATTGCATAACATTGAATTACCCTGGTTCACAATTTTTGTATTTTACAAATATATGTATGTATGTATTTGAAATCTATCACTCTATCTATGTTCTCTATATGGGTATAAATATGATTTTCTACATTCTCACAATCCTTAGCTTATAGTTTGTATGAATAATGACACAGTAAATGTGTGCTTTAAATATTTTTCTCTTGTTGGGCTAGTGGATATTCAACAGAGTATAGAAATTAACAGCCATTAAAAGCTGAATCTGCTAATGTAGTTCATTTGCATGAGGATATTTTTAATAGTTCATTCTCATTGCATTTTTTCATTACCATTTATCACCCTTATACTCTCATCCACTTCCACCACCCTGTATGACCTTTTATAAAGTATATGTTCTTGGATAATGCTTTAAAAATACAATGTATTCTACTGTACTGTTGCTCATAATATATTTCCAGTGGAAACTCGAGCAGAGATGGATGAAACAGACAAATCTGAGGAATCATTAGAGATGAATGCTCGTTACTTAGAGTGTACGTCAAATGTTGGTCTTTACAGATCCATCACTTTAGCATCCACACCCAGTTATGTACTTTCTGGAGAATGATGAAATACGTATTGCCAATCCTCATACCCTGAGATTTGTTGTTTTAGTGAAATCTAAAGAGGTAAAATGTTACCAGTACTTCATTTTAGCATATATTTCTCTGTTTTGTCATTTTGTGTCACTGACACCATGCAGGTGCTTTGGATAATAGGCATGGACTGCTCAGTCCTTGAGCTAAGGATGCTCACAATGTCATATAGGAGATGGTGATAATATACCAGAATGATATGAGTACAATGCTAAAAGGAGATAGGTGTCTGTGACTTAAGAATGGGGCATTTAACAAGAGGTGAGAAGTGGGTTGTTTCATTCTTATGACGTTTGAACAACATACTTTCAGCACATTTTATATGTTAAAGGGAGGAGGGTGTGTGTATATAAAGAGAAAAGGACCAAAATGAGAAGCCTTGAGCAGCCTATTATTCTGTCCTCCACAAAGAACAAGAGATAGCCTCCAGGTTTTTTTATAAAGTGGCAACCTTAAAATTAAGTGAATATTCTGAGAACCTGAGATAATGTAATTTTTTTATAACAGTGTTAATAGTTATTCAGTAACAATGTAAATACCAAGTACAATCATCTTAAGGTATTAAAATAGATTTTAGCACTATTAACATCGAACCACTAAGCAATGAGCACAATTCAATTGTGTTTAGACTAAGGTTTCAGTTTATTTCACAGGTTGACAGAGAACCAATTTAAGGCATTACAACTGGCATAGTAATGTAAATACTTCTTGGTTGTTTCTTTTTCTCCATCAAACATAATTTTTTGTTAATAACTCTTCAACTTAAACTATATCAATTGGGAATTTCATGTTTTCAAAAGAGTTAATTAGTATAATGCTATGAACATGTTGTAAAGGGAGATAAAATAACATACATTAAGCACACTTTCTACATTAAGGGGATAGTGGCTATTGGAGAAGGTCAAGGTCCTCGATCCCCAAGCATCGTTCATACAGTTTCTGTAGAGTTGTCAAGAGCATGTATCTGTTCCCCAGAGTGAGGGCAAGAAGGCAAATCCAGTCTGATGTGAAAACTATGATGTGCCATATAATCTAGAGCTGCTGATCCTGCTGACCCCTGGGGTAGAATGATCAGAAATAGAGGATCTGAGAAGTTGTCTACATGACATAATGTGTGTCCCTGGTACTCAGCCTTGGGCAAAGAAGAAGTTCAGGTGAATTCTGTGTAAAGTGAACATGTTAGAATAAAACAAAACAAAGCTATTTTCTTTTCCATTCACAAAGGCTGCTTTTTACATGTGTGTTGCAGGGGAAACACCTTCATTCATTCAATCAATGTTTTTGAATGGCATCCTGAAAATGAGCATTGTAAATGACAAAGTAGAAATACCAGTGAACAAGACAGACAACAGCCTTGCATTTATGGGACTCTGATCTAAAACAGAAGAATTTCAACTTATTCTTATTCATTCATTTACTACTTATTACGCCTAAGTCTTATAATGAGAAATTTATACGATGCTACAAGTACAGAGGAAGAAGAAAATGAAAGCTAACTTAAACTATTAAAACACCCTTCTGGCTCAGCAAGTTTATTAAAACCATTGCTTAAAAAACTGGGACTTTAAACATGGAGGAAGACGGTACTATGCCCATATCACTCTAGGATATATACACTCATGAAGAGAGGAGATCAGTACACCAAGATCCTCTTTGTAAAACAGTAGAGTAAACCTATTACTTCTTTCCTTTGGTTCAAAGACATAGATTCATGATGACTATTCTTCACAATCAGTTTAGGCACAAAAGTGGGTAAAGAAATATCCAGAATTGTACTTGTGAGACTATAGAAAACTGTTTCAATGTACATAAATATTAGCTCTGAAGATCTACAAATAAAATCTTTGTGACTGAACACACGTTCACCAAGTACGTAATTTAGTGCTAACTGCTTTTTTCAGGGCATCTTTCACATCCTTATTCCTCAAACTATAGATTAGTGGGTTTAACATGGGGATGACAACTGTGTAGAAAACAGAAGCCACTTTGTCAGTGTCCATGGTGTAACTAGAACCAGGTCGAAAATACATGAAAAAGAGTGTCCCATAAAATATGGCCACAGCAGTTATGTGGGAGGTACAGGTAGAGAATGCGTTGTGTCTGCCTGCAGCTGACTTCATGCGAAGGATGGTAGTGATGATGTAGCTGTAGGAGAGGAAGACAGTGATGAGACTGGACCCCACAATACAACTACACTCAATGATCATTGCTATTTCACTGGTGGTTGTGTCTGAGGTGGAGAGGGCTAGTAAAGGAGGGAAGTCACAGAAAAAGTGATTGATGATATTGGAATTGCAAAATGACAATTGAGTTGTGCAATAGATAAAGATGGTGATATCTATAAAACCTACAGTGTAGGCAGTGATTACCAGCTGGATACACACTCTCCTGGACATGATAACAGTATACAGAAGTGGATTACAAATGGCTACATAACGGTCATATGCCATGACAGACAGCATGACACAGTCCACAGCTGCAAAAATACCAAAAAAGAACATCTGCACCACGCATAAGTTATATGCAATCTTCTTTTGCTGAGATAAGAAATCAGCCAGCATCTTGGGAGAAATAGTGGAGGAGTAGCAGACATCACAGAAAGACAAATTGCTCAGGAAAAAATACATGGGAGTGTGGAGCCGGGGGTCCATGCTGATCAGCAGGATCATCCCCAGGTTGGCAATCACAGTGATGCCATAAACCAGCAGGAAGAGCAGAAAGAGTCCCTGCTGCACATCCCGCCTGCCAGAGAGTCCTACGAGTATGAAGTCTGTAAACACGGTGCAGTTCTCAGTGGCCATCACTCAGGTCTGGAAATCCCTGGTTGTGAAGGAAGGAAATGCAAGTGAAGGGCAAATCATCTGACTGTCTTAGCAGTTACACTGCTGGTTCTTTCTATTTGTCAGCAGTTAGAAAAAGAGCTCAACAATGCACATTGTCCTTAGGTAAACATGCTCTCTGCAATATTTCCAATTTAATGTGAATTGATAAATGATAATAATACAGCTTATATAGAATAGGTAGCACACTTTGAGACAAAGTAATTTATTTTATTTCCATACCTATGTGGTACTTTTTATCTTATAGATTAAGAAATTGATGTCCTCAGCATTGGCCAAGTTGTTCTTAGAATGATTTGATTCAGATAAACCATATCTAATTACAAGGTTGTTTCTGTTCTTGATGTAGTGTGTTATTATATTCTGTAATAAAAAAGCATAGTGAAGTGGGAGATGCAGATAACAAATATATTTTTTTATTTTCCCTCATTATCCAATACTGTAAAGCATGCAGATCACTGACTTGTTTCTTGATATGTTGTGTCCCCACTTCCCCATTATCCCCTGGTCCTATCCAGCCTCACTCAACAAGGGATAAAAAGTCTGTGATCCAGGACTCCCAGATCAGGGGGCGTTCACTAGAGAAGAAGTTGGAGGGGTCACCATGGATGATAGGTTAGAGTGCACACACTGGAACATGTAGGGCTTACCATGCACCCTCAGACAGAACTGTTTGGGGGAGGTGTGTTGGGATTCCATAATAGGCATCCTGGTAGCACAGGTGACCCAGAGGCAAATGTGGATTACTGTGTGAGACCCTCTACTCTAACCTGCTAGAAGCCACTTAATCTACTTACCAAAAGATCAAATGTGCAAGATACAAGGTAATGTTCTCATGTGTCCATAGTCCCATAACCTCAGAACGATCTCTGTGTGAATTGGACCTCATTCAATTCCTTAGAAATTGTAAAATGGCTCAAGTGTGTTCTTGATTCCCTTCCTCTTGAGAATTCCTGAAATGTGCAATCCTTTGGTTAAAAAGACTTGGTATTTGGAAGGCCAATTAAATTCTATGTTCTGCTGTTATATTTTGCACAAACTAAGCATATCATATATAGCATAATACATGACCTCTTTTATTGTGTGGGAATATGAGAAAATGAGAAATGTAGAAAGGACAAAGAATTACATCTGAAAAATGATATGATAATCTTTATGCAGGTCTGTAAAACACCTTGTTTGAACTTGTCCAAATATCTGTGCTTGTAGAGATATATTTTTTTCAAAAAAACTTCACTTCAAATGAAAAATACTTATAAAATATGTAAAAGTACAAGTAAGAGAGGAAAAACAAAAAATGTCCAATCACCTTTATAAATAATACTCACATTTTATTCTTCCTTGCCATTTATGAATGTCTTTAAAATAATGAGGTTGATAAAAGTAAGTAAAAGTTTGTATAATATTTCTTACCCTTCATTAGTTCTATAACATGCTATAAGTTAAATACAGATAAAAAGCTAAAGAAATCTAAAATAGGAACGAGAAAACCACAGTTAAAACCTGTACCTGTTCCAGATCACGGATTCTTTTGTTGCCTGCATTCTGTCCACCAGAGGGTTCAGCACTGTCCCCTCAGTGACCTGGCTTATATCACCATGCTTTGCCTGGACCTGGGCGCTGGTCTCTCAGGAACAAGTGACAAGTATAATAAGATCTTTTATCATCTGTTATTCCCTACAGGATGGGAAATTGAGAAAGAAACAAGGGCCTTTTTAAAATGTTGCTTTTGTGCCTCCCTACCTTGTTACCTAACATTGTACTTACTTACCAAAGCATAATTACTACACTGAGTGTTTTTTACTCCCAGCTCACCACATCTTATACATGTATGTTTCTTCCATCTCATAATTGACAAAAACAACCACTCAAATTACACACAAAGACACACATATACAAACCCTTTCACATTAAACATTTTCACAAAATAAATGTATTTGTAAATACAGAAAAAATGGACTATAGCCATAGTGCTTAGGGAAAACTAGATTTTGGTGTCTCTTATAGGATTTTTGACATTCAAACAAAAATTCCATCACAATAAATATAGCTTATATGCAAATAGTTATTCTGAATAATGTCAGTGCAGCCTTTTTTACATTCATTCATTCATTCTTCTTTTGCTACTATCCTGTTAGTTTACAGGGAATCTTTATACCATGAAATTTTGTTATGAGCATAATTATACATTCATAATTTATCATAGCTATGTTCTTCTTTAAAATAAATTCTAAGAAATGAACTTTAAGAGCATATAAATTTGACTGTAAATAAACTCAATTTTGTCTTTTTTACCAGAGTGAGATGTTTTATGTTGTTTAATAATCACCATATATTATCATATATGTTATGATACATATCCTGGCTTGTTTCTAATAAACTCATTATATGATATAGTAATGGAAACCTAGAGGTAATAAGTGAACTAGACTCTTTTAGACATTTTCATTAAATTCATAAAAGTTGCTCAAAATAAGTGTTTTTTGAATGTTTGATAAAATTCACCTGTGAAGACATCTGGTCCAGGACTTGTTATTTGTTGAGAGTTTTTTTGGTTACTGTTTCAATTTCCCTGGTTGTATTCTTTCTATTCGGGCACTCTGATTCTTCCTCATTCAGTGTTGGAAGATTGTATGTTTCTAGGAATTTATCTATTTCCTCCTGATCAATTTCTTAGCATAGAGTTGTTTGTACTATTTTCTTACAACCATTTGTATTTTTTGGTATGGGGAAGAGGGATGTCTTGAGCTTGCAGAGTGGTGCAGCCACATAGAAAGTAGTATGGAGTTAACTAAAAAAATTAAAATGAAACTGTTTTATGAGCAAGCAATTCTATTTCTGGGAGTGTATGCTTGGTAATGGCACCAGTGGCAATGAGGTTAACTAATATCTTTGTTCCTGGAAATAATATTAGAAGTGGCAACACCATGAAAGTCCTAGAGGAGAACATAGGCAGGAAAATCTCAGATATTCCAAGCAGCAATATTTTCACCTACATCTTCCCTAGAGCAAGGGTCATAAAGGAAAGAATAAACAAATGGGACCTCATCAAATAAGAAGCTTCTGCACAGCTAAAGAAAACAGCAAAATGAAAAGGGAACCTACTACATGGGAAAATGTAATTGCAAATGATACCGTGAACAAGGGTTTGATCTCCAAAAGATATAAAGAAGTGAGAGGACACCACTCCAGGAAGCAAAACAAGCCAATTAAAGAATGGGCAAAGGTCATCAACAGAGAATTCTCCAAAGAGGCCATACAGAGGGCCCAGAGACACATGAAAGGATGCTAGCCTTTAGAGAGATGCAAATTAAAACCACAATGAGATGCCACTCCACACCCATCAAAATAGCCAACATAACCAATCAACAAACAACAAATGCTGGTGAGCATATGAAGAAAATGAAACCCAGTGCACTGTCTGTGGGAATGCAGACTGCTTTAGCCACTCTGGAAAACACTAGGGATTTCCTCAGAAAACTGAAAATGGAACTGCCTTTTGATCCAGCAATTCCATGCTGGCATTATGCACTTAGGATTCTGAAACACCAATTAAAAGGAAGTGATGCACCCGAAAGTTCATAGCAGCACAATTTACAATAGTCAAGTGCTGGAAGCAACCTAAGTGCCCATGGGTAAATGAGTGGATCCAAAAATTATGGTACAATTACCCAATAGAATACTACACAGCATAAACAAAGAAGGACTCTTCAGAACAGCATGGATGGATCTGGAGAGCATTATGCTAAGTGAAATAAGTTAGGAGTTGAAAGACAAATACCATAGGATCTCACCCATAGGGGAACCTAATCACCCAAACAAACAAGCAAGCAAAATATAACCAGAGACACTGATAGAGAACAAACTGTCAGTAACCAGAGGGAAGGGAGGAGTTAATAATGGAATGAAATAGAGGAGGGGTCGTCAATGAACATACATAAATGACACATGGACAAAGTCAAAGGGTGGTAGGATGGAGAATGGGAGAAGGGGATGGGTGATGTGGGTGGCAATAGAGGGGGAAATGGAAACAACTGTAGTTGAACATCAATAAAAAAAGAAGGTGTTCATATTTTGAACAAGAAATATTTGCTAAAAATACAGTAATAATTTATAAGTAAAGTGACATATTATCACAGAAGTATTCCTTAAAAGTTGCTCAATTATTTTCCGAGAATTTACTGGGCTTCATTGTAGACAAGGCAACACTGGAACTAAAAACTTTACAACAATAAATTTCTGAAGTTTCTTAGAATCTAATGGTGCAAACATAGATTTGCTTTTTGGATAACCTTTTTGATATGTAAGGTACATGATATCACTTAAATGATAAGTATATAGCTAGATAAATTTAAAATAAATGCCCTTGTAAGTAAGACCAAAACAACAAATAGAACACTACCAGAGTCACCAAATCCTTCTACTTGAGGATATCCTTTTTAAAAATATTTTATTGATTTCTTTTTAGAGAGAGGGGATGGGATGGAGCAAAGAGAGGGAGAAACATTTTGTGGGAGGGGAATAGCAGGTGGTTGCCTCCTGTACACTCCCTGACAGGAGACTGAACCTGCAACCCAGGCCTGTACCCTGACTGGGAATCAAACTGGTGACTTTTCATCTTGCATATGACACTCAACAAACTGAGCTACACTGGTCAGGGCACCAGAAATCCTGTTAAGTCACTACTCTCTTCATCCAAAGGAATAACTACATTTTTGGTTATTATCACAGTTGATTAATTTTGAACCAAGCACAAGCAGACACCTAAAGCATGTGCTGCTCTAGGCAGTTATACACTTGTTCACATTGTGTGTTCAGTTGCAAAGGTGGATCCCACTGGTGTAGAGCATTCTTTTGTACAACTACGTTGTTATTTATTGATCTACTTTAACGATCATGGGAGGCAGCAGAGTTGTTTTCTCTCTTGTTATTTCCAATAATTTTAGTGTGAACACTCTGGTAATGCCCTTTGGTAGACACAAACACCCATTTATCTTCTATATAAAACTGAGAGTTGAAAATGTATGTGGGTGTGTATATAAAATTTAGATTTAATAAATACCATGATACAGTTTTCTATGAAGTCGTCAATCCACCTGGCCATAACACACAACCCTTGTGTGAGTGCCTTGTTGAACATCCTCACCAATAACTGACAGGACCTTTTCCTTTAACTGTAGCCATTATTTGGAGTGTTTGATATTCCTGACAAATAACAAAGTTGAATATTCACTTTTACAAACTGTGTCCCACAGTGGAAAGTCAGAGCTGAAGGCCTGTTAAGTAGACCAGCTTGATGGTGGTAAGACTCCTGCATCCGAAACTCTGTCTGCTCTCACTGCAAGTTCCAGGTCAGATCTGGCTTGCCTACAGCTGTAATGTATTCCATTGGTATGAGTGTATTCCTAGCCATCTGCCACTGCTCAGTTATGCCCAGTGGGTACGTGCACTGACAAGATCCTGTTAATAAAATCCAGGATGCAGTGACTTGAATAAAGAATTAAGATTTTTCAGTTTCAGCCTCTCATTTGACAGAGTGGAACCTGAGGCCCAAAGAGAAAGAGTGGTTTGTTGATGGCCACAGGTAGAGTGAGATGGGAGGAGGCACTTGGACTGAATGTTGTTTTCATTGCCTCCACAGTTCAGAGTGTGTTTCTACAGAAGATTTCAAGATCACTTGAGTATACTGCCTCTTTATATGGTGCCACAGGCTTATAGATGTCATGAGAATTATATCTGTTTTGATTTAACAAATTTGCTAACAAGATTTTTACCACACAGAGCTATTTGCTTAGATTATTATACATAGACCCTTCATCCTTGGTAGTGCTTGTGTTTGGAGATATTAATGCCTGAGCACAAATAAAGAACTATAGTTAAGGATTTGACATGTGACACTGATTGGTTACACAAAATTACTGAAGGGGACTATACTCAGGAGCCACTGATGGGAAGAGAAGCCTACAGATGGTGGGATGACAGTGTGGTTGTCTTCTGGGGAATGACCCCTACTGAAATTAGGACTGTACATTGAAAGAAAGTATATGAGGCATGCCTGGAAAAAGTCCAGTCGTTGTAAATAAAAAGAGAACAGTTTGTGCAACAGTGATGTAATTGTCAGCCAAGGAGAGTGGACTAAAATGCACCTGTGTGAAGAATGACCACTTTCTGCACTGGACAGTGGGGGCAGTAGATGCCATTGAGTGAGTATGTGTGCTGTGTGCCTTGCATTCAGAATGACTGAGTGACTAGAGCAAAGAATATGCAACAAAAGTTATGTTAAACTGAACATTCCTTTGGAAAGTGTTGGGATGACTTAGAAGGCTGCAGCTATGGGCAACTGGTGATTGGCAGCTTCATCACAACAGTGTGCCCCCTAGTGCATCATGTCTCTTGCAGGCCTTTTTGACTAAACATCTGATCACCCAGGTGACTAAGACCCCTCCAGCCCAGATTTGGCACCCTGCAATTTATGGACCTTCCCAAAATTAAAATCCTTTGAAATTGAAGAGATTTCACAGGCTCAAAGAGATTTGGGAAAATATGACAGGGCAGATGATGGCTATTTGGAGAACTTTGGGAGGCCCCAAGGTATCTACTTTGAAGGGGACTGAGATGCTTTGTCCTTGTTATTGTCCAATGTTTCTTGTATCGTGGGTCTTCTGGAGTAAAGGCCTCTCTTTTTCATATTCCATGGCTGGATACCTTCTGGACAGACCTTGTACACCTCAGGGGAGTTTGAGTAGACTGATGGAGTAGTGAGGGAAGCCTTCTGATAGTGAAAATGTATGTTGGGTTATAATGTAGATTACTGTACCCTTTATTGCAAGGGAAGCTATCTTTCCAAAAAGGGACTTGTCTATGCAGATCAGTGGTGAGGTAGGGCTCTGGCCAAAGTGGGGTTTCAGTAGAGAAGAATGGGATGATAACCTATGAGCGAGTAGAATCAAATTCATTTTTTAAATACTGAGCAGAAAATGTCCAGAGTACAGGAATTCATTGTAACATAAATATTAGTTCCTTTGTAGCTAATTATGCCAGTATAGTCACAGTCCTTGGGATAGGGACAAACAGAATACCATGCAATGAGGAACTCTGGGATTAATGATCTGAACTTATTTTTTGTCAGTGTGGGGTCTGGGGTTCGACAAATAGAGTGGGTCCCGGGATTTTGCCGGCACATGGGAATGGTGTGGCCATGAGAAAACCTCCACTCAGCTCTAAGAGTGAAGGCAGGGTCAGGAAAGCCAAGTTCTGAGGTAGATGGCAGAGAGTCCCACACCCCCTGAGGCTAGGATGCACACAGGAATGTGACTGTGGGGTGAGCAGGCTCTACTGCAGATGAAGATGGATCCTGGAGACTTCACTTCCTGACATGAGGCCAGCAAGGACACAGTCTCTTCCCTCTGCAGCAGGGCTTCGCTTCTGATAGGCAGATGGTTGGCTCTGTATGATATTAGAAACTCTCTTCAAGAATCACAAATGTCGGATTATATATATATATTTCTTTTAGTAATGTATATAGTAAGCCTGTGATAAAAAGATGAGGAATCTGAGACTTAAAACAATTAAGTGCTTTAAGCTTACACAGTTAATGCAGAAAGGATTTTTTCTCCTTTGTTTCTTTTTATTGAATTTACTGGGGACAGGAAAGGATTTGAACAGATTTGAATTCAGTTGTGTCTCACTTCAAAGTCCAGTTCTTATCCTAACCTGTCTGCCATTTGATCATTCCCTTAAAAAGAAAATAAGACACAAACAGGAACAAAAATTCCACTTGCTGATTATATGTAACAGCTATTGTTTCAGTATCTTTAAAGAAAAATGTAACAGAAAATGATATATTTTTCCCCTAAACATATATGTGAATCATGACGATCCAATCCAAATTTACACATCATGAAGAGATTTCATTTTTATAAATATGAATATATTTAGTATGCTTTTAGTAAAATAGTTGAGAGTGGAAGGGGTTTGGACAATGATTAGAGGTTCTGATGTGTTTAATATTCTTTGAACAACCACAAAATTATTTGATGTTATAAAAGAATAGAGGTAAGAGTAATATTATTTTTGCCTTAAAATTTTCAATCAGTAATTGAAAGCAATTTACCTGCTGAGAATTGCATGCTTTTAATGTACTGTTTAATTCTTATAAATGCTTCAGTGCTTGGAAGCATGTGACATTCAGCACTTTTCATACACTGATAACACTAGGCCCAGAGAACACTGGGGATGAGGACCTAAAGAGAAAGTCTTCTATGACCTAGTACCCTGTCCTTTTGGACCCAGAAAAGAATGTCTCCTTGTTCCCTTCTTGACAACAACATAAAATGAAATAAGCACTCATTGGAATCTGACATTGTGTTCTGTTTTTCATACTTGGCAATTGTCAATTGACTGCCTGGAGACCAACACAAGCAATTAACTTAATTAAGCTATTAGAATAGCAATGACATACTCAGAAATGGCCACTGTTAAAGTTGTCTATAATATGCTTCCAGTTTATTTCACAGATATATAGACAGCAAGTGTAAATCATTACAAATGGAATACTACTATTTTTCCTTATTTTTCCATTGAACATGTATTTTTGTTTATAACTATGACTTTACAATTTAATCTGTATCAATTGGGCAATTCATTTTTTTAAATTTTGTTTTAACTAGTGTGGAGCTATACACACATCAAGATAGAGTTTTCCTTTCCATTGACCTTGAGGAGGCCCTGGTGTTTTTAGGCCCAACTTCCATTCATGCATTTCTGTACATTTATCAGTAAGGTCATGTCTGTTCTCCACAGTGAAGGCAAGAAGGGAAATCCATAGGCTGATTTGAATACTCTGAGGTGCAGTATGAATCTACAGCTCCTGATCCTTTGGATATCTGTTAATAAATTTGTAGCAGAACGATGAGAAATAGATGATTCAGGAAATTCTCTTTATGTGATCTCTGTTCCTGAAACTTATTCACCTTAGGCTGAAAGACAAGGAGAACTGATGATCTTTGTCTAAGTTGGACATAACAACATAGAATAAAATAAAATGAAGGGAGCTCAGTATTTTTAAAAATATTTACAAAGGCTCTTTATTGCTTCAGTTTTGCAGAGGGCACTCATTCAGTGATTCAACAAAAAACATCCTGGAAGAAAGGCATTGTCAGTAGGCAGGTAGAAATATTTGTGAACAAGAATGGAAAGGGTCATGCAGGAATGAAACTTTCAGTTCAGGGCAAAGGTTTTTTTAATTGTTATTTATTTATTTATTGCTTATACTTGTAAGTATTATGATGCAATATTTATAGAGTGAGACAATTGCATAGGAATAAAACAAACAAACCTATTTTAACCCATGAACTCTCCCTGAAGGAGCAAGTTTATTACACCCATTGTTTAAATAGATGGAACCTTGGGAGGGTGAGTTGAACTGACATGGGTAGAGGGGTTGCTCAGACCATGATGTCTCACTGGGACTTACCAGTGAATAAAGAAGGCAGGGATAAAATCCTCTCTGAAAAACAGTGAAGTTTACCTATTACTAGTTTCCCTTAGCTTGGGGAGAAGATTAAGATGAATAATAACTGTTCCCTATGTTTAATTTAGAACAATGAAAAGTAAAGGAAAATATTTATCATTGGGCACTAGTGAGTCAATAATAATGTATATAGGCCCTGGCTGGCGTAGTTCAGTGGATTGAGCACGGGCTGCGAACCAAAGTGTCGCAGGTTCGATTCCCAGTCAGGATACATGCCTGGGTTGCAAGCCATGACCCCCAGCAACCGCACATTGATGTTTCTCTCTCTCTCTCTCTCCCTCTCTCTCCCCCTCCCTTCCCTCTCTAAAAATAAATAAATAAAATCTTTAAAAATATAATAATGTATATCAAATACATGAATCAATTAAGATCACTAATGACTGGTCCTTATGTTTAATTTATACACAATGATAAGTAGTGAAAAATACTTATAACCAGGCACTGGTGAACCCATACTAATGTATATCAGACACCTGAACTTTAGCTCTCAGGATCTTCAAATAAACACTTTGTGTGAAAACATGGCTTCCATCAGAAAATAATTTAGTGCCAACTGCTTTTTTTAGGGCTCTTTCACATCCTTGTTCCTCAAACTGTAGATCAGTGGGTTTAATATGGAAATGACACCTGTGTAGAAAACAGAGGCCACTTTGTCTGTGTCCATGGAGTGACTAGAGCTGGGTCGGAAATACATGAACAGGAGTGTCCCATAAAACATAGCCACAGCAGTTAAATGGGAGGCACAGGTAGAGAAGGCTTCGTGTCTGTCCTTGGCTGATTTCATTCTAAGGATGGTATTTATGATGTAGCTGTAGGAGAGGAGGATAGTGACAATACTGAACCCCAGAGCACAGCTACTGTAAGTGAACATCACTATCTCATTGATGGTTGTGTCTGAGGTGGAGAGGGCTAGTAAGGGTGGGAAGTCACAGAAAAAGTGATTGATGATATTGGAATTGCAGAATGACAATTGAATTGTGCAATAAGTGACGATTGCAGAGTACACCAGACTTTGGATGTACACAATGGCCACTAGCTGTGTACAGACTCTTCCAGACACGGCTGTTGTACACAGAAGTGGATTACAAATGGCTACATAACGGTCATATGCCATGACAGACAGCATAACACATTGCACATCTGCAAAGGTACCAAAAAAGAACATCTGAACAGCACATAAATTATATGCAATCTTCTTTTGCTTAGATAAGAAATCAGCCAGCATCTTGGGGGAGAAAGAGGAGGAGTAGCAGACATCACTGAATGACAGATTGCTCAGGAAATTATACATGGGCGTGTGGAGTCTTGGGTCCATGCTGATCAGCAGGATCATCCCTGGGTTTGCAATCACAGTGATGCCATAAACCAGCAGGAAGAGCACAAAGAGCCCCTGCTGCACATCCCGCCTGCCAGAGAGTCCTAAGAGTATGAAGTCTGTAAACACGGTGCAGTTCTCAATGGCCATCACTCAGGTCTCGAAACCCCTGGTTGTGGAGGAAGGAAATGGATGTGCAGTGTTAACATCACCTGTCTTATTAGTTAAATTGCTGATGTTTTTTAAAATAATTTTCAGTAATTAGAAAAAGCAGTAAAGAATGGTAGAACTCCATGAGGAAATCTGACTCTTTGGAAATACATGCTACATATTGTAAATCAATAAATGTTAGTGAAAATATCTCTTACATGTCCATAGCATTCTACCAAGTTTTTTGCTCAGTTTTTATATTAAGTCATGCTATTTCCATACCAACCTATGCAGTATTTGTGATAGTTTCTGTTACTCCTTTGTTAGAGATTAAGAAATTGATGTTCTCATAGCTGAAGCAATAGTTCTTAAATTAATTGGCTCAGTAACCCACACCTCCTGATAAGATTGTTTTCTTTTTGTTTAAAGCCTTCTATTTATGCTTAGTTCAAAGATAGAGTATAAGATTGAGAAAGGATTGCAAGTGAAAATTCTGGTGAGTTCTGCTCATTGGATTGTTTTTTGCATTGTTGTTCAAGTACAGTTGTCTCCATTTCCCGCCCTCCCCCACATTACTGTCCCCTACTCTACCCACCTCCCACCTTCCACTATCTCTCCTCCCTACAGTTGTCTTTGTCCATGAGTCCTTTATACATGTTCCTTGACTTGACCCTTACCATTCTTCCCGCTATTATTCGCATTCTCCCTCTCCCATCCTCTCTGGTAACTGTCAGGTTCTTCTTTATTTCCATGTCTCTGGTTCTATTTTGCCACTTTGTTTGTTTTGTTGGTAGGTTCTGTGTATAGGTGAGAGCACATGGTCTTTCCCTGCTTTGCCTATTTCACTTAGCATAACATTCTCCAGTTCCATCCATGCTGTTGTAAAAGGTGAGCGTTCTTTCTTTATTTCTTCTGTGTAGTGTTCCATTGTGTAAATGTACCACAGCTTTTTGATCCCCTCATTTACTGATGGGCACATAGGCTGTTTCCAGCACTTGGCTATTGTAAATTGTGCTGCTGTGAACATTGGCATATATAAGTTCTTTTGAATTGGTGTTGCAGCATTTTTAGGATATAATCTGAGCAATGGAAATGCTGGGATAAAAGGCAGTTCCATGTTTAGTATTCTGAGGAAATTTCTTAGTGTTTTCTTTGATTCCTCTTTTCCTTGAGTAGCTCTGAAATCTGCCTCTCTTTGCTTTAAATTGGTCTCAGGAGGTTAATTGAGTTCTATGGCCCACTGTTATAATTTACCCAATCAATATATCATGTATGTCATATGTGACCCCTTCTGTTCTGTGAGAATATAGAGACAGTGGAGTTGAAACTAGGAGAACAGAAAAAGAAAATCTGTGTAATGATGTATTGATCAGTATGCAGTTCCCCAAACACCTGGCATGAACTGATGTGAATATCTCTTCCCTTAGACACATCTTTAAAAAAAAGGAAATATTTATTTTAAAAATGTTTAAGTATAAAGTATAGGAAATGGTGAAGTCAAAGAACTTTTATATATGACCCATGGCCATGAACTAAAGGTGGATGTAGGGGGAATGTGGGTGTGAGGGGGTGTGAAGGTAGAAGGGAAATGAAGGAGGGAAATGGAACAATGTAATAACATAAATAAATAAATAAATAAATAAATAAATAAATAAATAAAATGTACATACTGACAATAATTAAAATATGAAAAGTACAGGTAAGAGATTAAAAATAAAAAATCCTCCCAGCTCCTCAATCCATCCTTGCATTTTATTTTATATCCTGACACTTATGTATACATCTTTAAAGTAATTAGATTGATAAAAATAATTAAAATTTTCTATAACCATTTATACCCTCTATAGCTTTCACAGCGCAAATTCAGTCCAAGGATGATAAAAATTAGAGAAATCTAAAACAGAAACCAGACAAACAGCGAGTCCCCGCCCCATCCTGGTGCACTGACTTCCATGTCCCATCCAGTCCATCTGCAGCAGGGTTCAGCCCTGCCTTCCGACTGAGCTAGGTTATACCGCCAAGTCCGTGTCTGGTCCCTGGGCGTGGAACTGGTCTCTCAGGAATATGTGGCAGATATAATTAATTATATGTTTTATCATGTGTTATTTTTCTACAGGCAGGGTCATTGAGAAAGAACTACAGACTTTAAAAAAATGCTAGGTGTGTTGAAAAACTACCTAAGAATGTTTCCTCCAGCTAAACTCAAGAGAGTGCTGCACCTGTTTGACTCAAGAGCTCTAACTGTAACTGGAAAAGACACTGACGTTCGGGCTGCCTGTCACTACCAAATCCAATAAGCAATGACAGTGATTGAATCTTTTATAGGCGCTTTATTCAGATGGCCAGTGATCCGAGAAAATGGCAGGTTCATACCCTAACAAACCATCTTTCCCTTTCTTTCTTGGCCAGATCTTTTAAATGGGGGTTGGGGGAGGGCAAACAGGAGTTAGTGAGAGTCTTTGAAATTCCAAGGGGAGGGGTAGTCACCTGGTAGGGATGTCTCCAGGTGGTATCTTTAGCCAGCACTCCAGAAGGTCAGTTATTTTATCCTCAGGCGCCAGGTGGGCCTTATCTGTAGTTTCTGAGACAAAAAGCTTAACATACACATTATTTGCTAGATTTATGACTATTTACCTTAAGCTAAATTTTCCCAAGTTTAAAACCCCTATCATAACCACTGTCTTATTTCTCTGGTGTTTATGTGGAGGAGGCAGAGTCCTCCTTGGTCACCTTCTTCAGATTCCTCCCCACACTCATTCCCCTTCCCCCTCAGAGCTCCCTGTCTCCAGGGATGCCAGCTGCCTCAGGCAACACTCCCTTCAAGAGGGATGCAAAGGTCATCTTCATAAACGTGAGAGCCCTGTAGTGTAACTCCCACTCCCCATGACATCCAGAGTATGGAGAGCAATATACTGTCAAAAAGTGGATAATTTAATTGATTCCCAGAGGTTTTATTTTCTAATAGAATGGCTTTCTTTAAGTATGAGTTGAGAGGGGAAGATTCACAACACAATTTAAGAGTTAAGAGCAAACAAGAGAAAAATATTCTATATCTACAGGGTTTTCCTGATATCACAGGTGCCCCTCTCCTCACAGTGATGCACAGGGAACAGTTTTCTCAAAATATCCTTCTATCAGCTAATGGCTGTGTGGCCCTGAGTCATGGGACCTTATCACAAAGTGCAGCACAGGACAATGCCTCCAAGGAAAACCAGTTCAGTGAGGCTTCCTGGTGCAGGAACAAGGAAAGTGGTGAGTGAAGGCTGCTAAAAATACCTCTGATATATAAGCGAGGTAGCACTTTCTTGTGAAAAAATACAATCTTTGAATGAAATAATTTATGGAAGTTGTATGCTTTGTTCATTCTACCATAGTATTTTGAAAATGTGTGTATATAAGAAATTGTTAGTGACTAAACATTAACAATGAAATCTCACAATCATCTATAATCTGATAGTAAATGGTCTTTGCTTTTAGAAAACCCTTTTAAAGATATGTATATGTATATTATAAAATGTACAATTTAGAAAGTTAAAATGTCCCTAGACCCAAACTCTGAACAAAAATCAGAAAAATAGCCTTTCAGAGACTGTTTGTGGACCCTTACACAACTGATGCCAAAATGTAAATAGTTGTGTATGTTTTTATAAAGTGTACAGAATTACAATCATTCTTCTTTTATTCTCTCATGCGTGTATCCTTTGGTTCAGTACTATGTACCTGAGATTCCCCAAAGTCATTGCATGTGAGGACAGTTTATCCATTCTCTTTGCTGTGCAGGATTCCAATGAATAATCATACTAAATATTTATGTCAAAATCAAAATAATGCTACATTGATCATTTTTATACAACCTTTGCATGTACACACTTCCTCATTTCTACTGGGAATAAAACTATTGGTGGGATTTTAGGGTAGTTGCAAAAGAAAACTGCATATAGATTTCCAAAGTTGAAAGTCAATTCTGATTTTTGTCAGTGAGTGAGAGCTATCTACATTTCAAATTCAAACAGGTACTTGATATTAATGGATATTAATGATATCAAGGTAGCTGCTCTTTAGTGAGTCATGGCACAGCATATACATACAGAAAATGCATAAGTGGTAAGTATACAACTTGTTTTTAAAAATACCCTAGTAAAAAGTATCCAAACCAAGAAACAGATTATTAGAATCGCTAACCCTTCTACTTTCTCCCTTCTTTTTAGTTCTCTTTAGTTCACACATTACACTCATCTCTGTTTATAGTAGCTACAGCATATGCAATCTGAATTTAAGTATATTTCAGGTGTCTTACAGGGGAATAGTGTGCTAGCTCAATGCTATTATCTTTGTGCTTGTAGGGTAGACACCCATCTCTGTTTGGCCTTTAGTCTAGTCCAGTTGCACTCCTACCATGTTGCTGTTCAAGACAGGACCCAGTCCAGAGGTAAAATTTCCAAGGCCATGGGTTAAAATGGACATATTATTGCCACAAGAAGTGTCTGCTATTGTTTTTTCTTCCTACTGTGTTTCAGAATCCCAGAAACAATACCTCCTTAGAGACAGAGCAGTCTCGTTGTCCTCCTTGGGTATCCCTAGCAATCTGAAATGTTTTTGAAACTGGTAAAGAACCATGTTCATGCTGCCTGTCATGTGCCAAATTCAATAAGCAGAAACAAGGATTAAATCTTTATGGGTGCTTTATTCATATGGCCAGGGATCTGAGAAGAAGGCAGGTTGGCATCCTAAAAAATCTGTCTTACATTTTCTTCCCAAGCCAACATTTTTTCAACAGGGAAGGAACATGGTGCAGTGAGGGGTTTTGAAATTCATGGAGCATTAGGTGAAAGAAATGTTAGCATTCTTGTGGGGCAGTTAGGTGCTCACAGGGATGGGTTGGTTGTCTGTTCCCCCCTGGGGCACAATGGTGCAGATGCCTCTTCTTGTCCCATGGGTGGTGGTCTTTGACAGTGCCCCAGGATGTTGGCTGTCCCTCTCAGGAACCAGGATGGGCCTTATCTATCTGTAGTTTCTTAAACAATAGCTTTAATATATGCATTACTTACTAAAATTATAACCATTTGCCTTAAACTAAAATTTTCCAACTCTTTAGTCCCCTATCATTTTCACTCAAAAACATTTTGTAAGGGCATTTAGAAATTGAATGACTTCTGGTCTGTGTAAATAGTTAAGATTGCCCTTGCTTCTTGTGTGATTCTTCAAATTCATATCCTTGTCCCTGTTTTCTAAACAAGCCACTTCCAGTGCTTGGATCATCAACAAAGTTGAAGTTGTCAAATAGTTTGATAAATGCTGTTTGCTTTATTTATTTTTCAAATAATTTATCTGTATGTCTTTAACATTCCCTTATTTTAATATCCACAACCACTTTATGTTCTTGCATAGAAGCAACAGAAAATGAATTGAAGGCATGTACTAGGCTGTCAGGGAATTTTTTCTGCCTTAGATGTACAAACATTCAATAACAGTGAACATGTTTGATATCTTTCTTTCAGGTGCTGTGCTAGAGCTTGGGTAAAGGAATAGAAAGCACAGACCTGAATCTCAGAGTGCTTGAAACCCCACCTTGATGACAATGATGGGAAATAGAATCATAGATTCCACAATGTCCTCAGGCACATGATGGTGTATGGACCAGTTTAGAGAGTGCTGGAGGGAAGGACAGCCCCTGGAGGAAGCCAATGAATTGTGAATTGTAGCACAAGGATTGACTCAGGAGGCCAGTCCCCTTTGCTTTTCATACCTTAGCCACATTGGTGGCTAAGCTTTTAAATCCAGAGAAATGACATGGCTTTGTCCAACTCAAGGCTTCTCTCCCAGCTGATCCATCAGTCTAGAATGCTTCTCTAACTACTCAAAGCTCTCAGTTAACTCCCACTTATCTTTTTGTTTGCAGGCAATTGTGTTCATATGAGGAAGCACATTTATTCTTCCTTCTATTTGATCAATATTCTTTGGAGATATAGGGCCTAGTTTTTTTTATTATGGAATATAGTTTATTATAAATAATTCAAATGACCATTTATCAAAATTTGTCAGTTCCAGTAGATGATAAGCTACCTCAGTACAAAATGTACAGGAGTTGCTGTGGAATAAAATCACATGGAAGCGGAGCAGACACTTTGGAAATCTCAGTAAGTTTTAGAAAATTAAATGAATGTACAATTAAAATATCAATGCAATAAAAATTAGTAAGTAGAATTCCCCAGCATTTGTACAAATAGAGAGTACCACATATACATTCAAGACATAAAAGAGGGCATGCAGTATTTAGCAAATGACACATTTTGCTGTGGCTGAAACATAGTATAAATAATTACTGGTTGACATGAAATGTATTAAAAGAAGTTCAACTTTTTGCAACACAGTACATCTAACATTGGGAGATTACACACACACACACACACACACACACACACACACACACACTTCCATACCCCAATACATAATTTTTCCGTGGACACATTTTTTGTTTCTAAGGTTTTCCAGGTCCCTTTTCCCATCTTCAGCTTATAGGCTATAAGTCCCAGGGTTTAGCATGGGCATCGCAAGGGTGTAAAACAATGAGCATGTTTTGTCTTGATCTATGAAGTAGGAAAAACTTGGCCTGAAATACATGAAGATCAAATTCCCTGAGAAATTACCGCCACAGTTAAGTAGGAGGTCCAGGTGGAATAAGGTTTGAATCTCCCCTCAGCACAGTTGGTTTTCATTAGTGCTAGGATATATAACAATGGGCACAAAATGTTCTGATACAGTAATCAGTTAATGAAGCCCAAGACTGTGAATATCACCAACTCATTCACCTGAGAATCTCATCAATATAGCAGAAGGGGAGGTGGGCCATCTCAGAAGAAATGGTTAATCTCATTTGACCCACAACAACATAAGTAGCATATTAACATTGTATTTATTGAAGTAGCTATAATTCCCATCATGTTCTCCCCAGCCACAAGCAGGGAACACTCTACTGGACATGGTGAATGTAAAAAGGAAGGGTTGTTACAAGCCTTGTGTCCATCAAGGGCCATCACTGTCAGCGTTGGACACTCAGACTCTGCAAAGATGCAGAAGATCAAGAATTTCAGAGAGCAACCACAGAAGGGAATTGACACCTTGGCAAAGAAACCTACCAACATTCTGGGTCCAGTTGTTGTTGTGTTCTAGAAGTCCCTGAAAGAGAGGTGGCCGAGGAAAAAATACGTTGGTGTGTTCACCCAGAATGAGGCCAAAAGAAAAAGAACATCACTAGCCTCTCAGAAATTATCTCCACGCCCATCACAAATTGATGTCCAGCATGCTAGATCAGTTTGTACGTTTTTGAGGTATACAGTAATCAAGTCATATAATATTCTTACACATCTTTGTCTGGCTTGTTTCACTCAACACTATGTTTGTAAAATTCTCTGTGCTGTTGTATGTGGAAGCAGTTCATTCATCTTCATTGCTGTGTAGTTTTCCAGTGTACAAACTCATCATGAAATAATGTGCCAAACCTAGACCTGGGTCAGCAAACTATAGCACATAAAGTTTTACTGAAGGTCGGATGCACCATTTCTTTATATATTATTGATGTTTCCTTTTTTGAAACAAAAGCAAATCTCAGTGGTTGTGGAAAAATTTTATAGCCTGCAAATCTTTAAAAAATGTACTACTTATCACTTTAAGGGAAAGGTTGTCAACTCCTGATATAATGTGTTGAGAAAAACTGAGTTGTTTTCACTTTCATACTGTTGTAAATAATTCAATGGTGAATATTTTGTACATGTGTTTTAGTGAACATAATCATTGGTTTCTCTTGAGTATAGTTATAAGATTGTTATTTGGGTCGTAGACTATATATGTGATCAACATCGATGAAGTACTTGAAATGGCTTAGGCAGTCTTCTCGACCTTCACTTAGTTAATCATGTAAAAATCAATGACAGGTACTATATTCTCCCCATTTCACAGATAGTTAACTGAGGCATAGAAAAATTAAGTAACTGATTCAAAGTGCCACTCAGTATCTGGGCACAGAGCTGGCATATGAATCAAGGGAATCTGGCTTCTTCCCTCATCCAGTAATCTATCCTTGTCAAAGGGTAATTTATAGATGATTGCACTCACATACATACACACACATTTTTCTGAGGTATTTACTATATCCTTTAACACAACCAGCTATAATCCTTTGCCACATCGAATTTAAGCAGCAATTTTAAGAATTTTAAATGTTTTCTTATACTTTGGGCCTATAAACTGCATTGGACTAAGTGAAAAATGACTGGTGAAATTCTTGTGAGAGAAGTTGTGTGTGAGCTGGTAAGGCTGTTTTGGGTTTCCAGTTAGAGCTTGTGGTTTGGGAAATAGACGCATCTTGGAAAGTTGCATCTTACAAGGAATCTTCCTCCAGTCCTGTGGCTGTTTTAGTGGTGTCATTTATGTATTTATTTGTCAAGCTGTCACTCAACAGGTTTAGGAAGAGGGTGACCATGGTGTAGAACTGAGACAAATTTACCAATTTATCTCAATACTTCTAACAATACTGGGAGAAGACTGCCCAGATGGGTGGACACAGAAGTCAGGTGAGAGTCTCATAGAGAGAAAGTTTTCCTCCTACCAGTAATAAAGCAGATTTAACACTGACAAAATGGTGAACAAGTAAGAGATGATGATGTGATGAAACCATGTCCATTAGTTGCCCTATGTGGAGAGATGCCGCTTATTAAATGATATGTCTGTGCAGGCTGGCTTATCCAGGGGAGGGGACTACAGACAAAATGATTCACAACATTTTTTATCACAGTGCTTCAGAATAAATGCAAAGGATGTGTGAACCAAGGGATTTATGTTGCCTCCAATGTATGACAAGACACCAGCTTTCTTGAGTAACTGTATTTCAAAGTAATTATTATGCCAAAGTGGCATTTTGTGGGGTAGTATAACTTCTCTTCTTTAATTGTATAACATTGAATTCCCCTGGTACACAATTTTTTTTTATTTTACATATATATGTATGTATGTATTTGAAATCTATCACTCTATCTATGTGATCTATATGGGTATAAATATGATTTTCTACATTCTCATAATTGTGAGGATACAACTTACATGAATAATGACACAGTAAATGTGTGTTTTAAATATTTTTCTCTTGTTGGGCTGGTGGATATTCAACAGAGTATAGAAATTAACAGCCATTAAAAGCTGAATCTGATAATATAGTTCATTTGCATGGGGATCTTTTCAATAGTTTATTTTCATTGTATTTTTTCATTACCTTTATCACATTTATAGTTTCATCCACTTCCACCCACTCTGTGAGTATGATCTTTTATTAAATATATGTTGTTGGATAATGCTTAAAAATACAATGTATTCTACTATACTGTTGCTCATAATATATTTCCAGTGGAAAGTGGAGCAGAGATGGATGAAACAGACAAATCTGAGGAATATTCAGAGAGATGAATGCTGTTTACTTAGAGTGTAAGTCATATGCAGGTCTTTACAGATCCATCACTTTGGCATCCTCACACATTTATGTACTTTCTGAAGAATGATTAAATATGTATTGAAAAGCCTCATACCCTACGATTTGTTGTTTCAGTGACATCTAAGTAGAGGTAAAATGTAATCAAGTACTTCATTTTTGCATATATTTGTCTGTTTTGTCATATTGTGTCACTGACACCATGCAGCTGCTTTGGATAATAGACATGGAATGCTCAGTCCTTGAGCTAAGACCACTCACAATGCCATATAGGAGATGGTGATATAATTACAGAATGATATGAGTACAATGCTGAAAGGAGATAGACATCTGTGACTTAAGAATGGAACATTTGACTAGAGCTGAGAAGTGTGTTGTTTCATTCTTATGATGTTTGAAGAATGCACATACAGCACACTTTATATGTTAAAGGGACATGTGTGAGTGTGTGTATGTAAAGAGAAAGGGACCTAAATGAAAAGCCTTGTGTAGTCTATTATTCTGTCCTCCACGAAGAAGAAGAGATAGCTTCCAGGTTTTTTAATAAAATGGCAACGTTAAAATTAAATGAGTATTCTGAGAACCTGAGATTATATAATGATTTTATAACAGTATTGTTATTCAGTAATAATGTAAATACCAAGTACAATCACCTTAAGATATTAAAATAGATTTTAGCACTATTAACATCGAACCACTAAGCAATGAGCACAATTCAATTGTGTTTAGACTAAGGTTTCAGTTTATTTCACAGGTTGACAGAGAACCAATTTAAGGCATTACGACTGGAACAGCAATGTAAATACTACTTGGTTGTTTCTTTTTCTCCATCATCAAACATAAATTTTTGCTAATAACTCTTCAACTTAAACTATATCAATTGGGAATTTCATGTTTTCAAAAAAGTTAATTAGTATAATGCTATGAACATGTTTTAAAGGGAGGTAAAGTAGCATACATTAAGCACACTTTCTACATTAAGGGGATAGTGGCTATTGGAGAAGGTCAAGGTCCTAGACCCCCAAGCATCGTTCATACAGTTTCTGTAGAGTTGTCAAGAGCATGGATCTGTTCCCCAGAGTGAGGGCAAGAAGGCAAATCCAGAGTCTGATGTGAAGGCTATGATGTGCCATATACATCTAGAGCTGCTGATCCTGCTGACCCCTAGAGTAGAGTGATCAGAAATAGAGGATCTGAGAAGTTGTCTTCATGACATGATCTGTGTCCCTGGTACTTACTCAGCCTTGGGCAAACAAGAAATAGAGGTGAATTCTGTGTAAAATGAGCATGCTAGAATAAAACAAAACAAAGCTATTTTCTTTTCCATTCACAAAGGCTGCTTTTTACATGTGTGTTGCAGGGGAAACACCTTCATTCATTCAATCAATGTTTTTGAATGGCATCCTGAAAATGAGCATTGTAAATGACAAAATAGAAATACCAGTGAACAAGACAGACAAGAGGCTTGCATTTATGGGACTCTGACCTAAAGCAGAAGAATTTCAACTTATAATTATTCATTCATTTACTACTTATTACTTCTAAGTGTTATAATGGGAAATTTATAGGATGATACAAGTACAGAGGAAGAAGAAAATGAAAGCTAACATAAACTATTAAAACTCCCTCCTGGCTCAGCAAGTTTATTAAAACCATTGCTTCAAAAACTGAATCTTTAAACATGGAGGAAGATGGTACTATGCTCATATCACTCTGGGATATATATACTCATGAATAGAGCAGAGTAGTACACAAAGATCCTCTTTGCAAAACAGTAGAGTAAACCTATTACTTCTTTCCTTTGGTTCAAAGACATAAAGATTCATGATGACTATTCTTCATGTTCAGTTTAGGCATAAACGTGGGTAAGAAAATATCCAGAATTGTACTTGTGATAGAAAACTGTGCCAATGTCCATAAACTTTAGGTATGAAGATCTACAAATAAAATCTTTGTGACTGAACACACTTTCACCAAGTACACAATTTAGTGCCAACTGCTTTTTTCAAGGCACCTTTCACATCCTTATTCCTCAAACTGTAGATCAGTGGGTTTAACATGGGGATGACAACTGTGTAGAAAACAGAGGCCACTTTGTCAGTGTCCATGGAGTAACTGGAACTAGGTCGGAAATACATGAACAGGAGTGTCCCATAAAATATAGCCACAGCAGTTATATGGGAGGTACAGGTAGAGAAGGCTTTGTGTCTGCCTGCAGCTGACTTCATGCGAAGGATGGTAGTCATGATGTAGCTGTAGGAGAGGAAAACAGTGATGAGGCTGGACCCCACAATACAACTACAGGAAATGGTCATTGCTATTTCAATGGTGGTGGTGTCTGAGGTGGAGAGGGCTAGTAAGGGTGGCATATCACAGAAAAAATGATTGATGATATTGGAATTGCAGAATGACAATTGAGTTGTGCAATAGGTAAAGATGGTGATATCCATAAAACCTGCAGTGTAAGCAATGGCCACCAGCTGGATGCACACTCTCTTGGACATGGTAACAGTATACAAAAGTGGATTACAAATGGCTACATAACGGTCATATGCCATGACAGACAGAATGACACAGTCCACAGCTGCAAAAACACCAAAAAAGAACATCTGCATCATGCATAAGTTATATGCAATCTTCTTTTGCTGTGATAAGAAATCAGCCAGCATCTTGGGGGAGACAGAGGAGGAGTAGCAGACATCACAGAAAGACAGGTTGCTCAGGAAATAATACATAGGTGTGTGGAGCTGGGGGTCCATGCTGATGAGCAGGATCATCCCCAGGTTGGCAATCACAGTGATGCCATAAACCAGCAGGAAGAGCACAAAGAGCCCCTGCTGCACATCCCGCCTGCCAGAGAGTCCTAGGAGTATGAAGTCCGTAAACACGGTGCAGTTCTCAATGGTCATCACTCAGGTCTGGAAATGCCTTGTTCTGGAGGAAGGAAATGCAAGTGAAGGGCAAATCATCTGCCTGTGTTAGCAGTTACACTGCTGGTTCTTCCTGTTTGTCAGAAGTTAGAAAAAGAGCTCAACAATGCACATTCTCTTTAAGTAAACATGCTCTCTGCAATATTTCCAATTTAATGTGAATTGATAAAATGATAATAATACAGCACCTTATATAGAATAGGTAGCACACTTTGATACAGAATAATTTTCATAGCTACGTATTATTTTTTATCTTATAGATTAAAAAATTGATGTCCTCAGAGTTGACGAAGTTGTTCTTAGAATAATTTGATTCCGATAAAACATATCTAATTACAAGGTTTTTTCTGTTCTTGATGTAGTATAAGTGTTGTTATATTTTGTAATAAAAAGCATATTGAAGTGGGAGATGCACATAACAAATATATTTCTTGATTTTTTCCTCATTATCCAATACTGTAAAGCAGGCAGAGCACTGTCTTGTTTCTTGATGCGTTGTGTCCCCACTTTCCCATTATCCCCTTGTCCTATCCAGCCTCAGTCTACAAGAGAGAAAGATAGTCTGTGATCCAGGACTCCCAGAGCAGGGGGGTGGGTCATTAGAGAAGAAGTTGGAGGGGTCCCCATGGATGATAGATTAGAGTGTACACACTGGAACGTGTAGGGCTTACCATGCGCCCTCAGACAGAACTGCTTGGGGGAGGTGTGTTGGGACCCCATAATAGGCATCCTGGTAGCACAGGTGACTGAGAGGCAAGTGTGGATTACTGTGTGAGACCCTCTAATCTGTTAGAATTCACTTAATCTATTCATCAAAAGATCACATGTGCAGGGTACAAGGCAATGTCCTCATGTGTCCACAGTCCCATAACCTCAGAGATTTATAGCTGAACTGGGTCCCATCCCAATTCCCTAGGAATTGTAAAATTGCTTGACTGTGTTCCTGATCCCCTTCCTCTTGAGAATCTCTGAAATGTGCTTTCCTTTGGTTAAAAAACTTGGTGCTTGGAAGGCCAATTAAATTCTATGTTCTGCTGTTATATTTCACACACACAAGGCATATTGCATATAATATAATATGTGACCTCATCTATTCTTTGGGAATATGAGAAATATAAAATGGACAAAGAATTACATGTATATAATGATGCAGTGATCCTTATGCAGGTCTGTAAAAATTCGGGTCTGAACTCATTCAGTTTCCTGTGCTTGTAGAGATATTTTTTTTAAAGTTCATATCAAACTGAAAATATTTATAAAATATGTAAAAGTACAGGTAAGAGAGCAAAAGCAAAAAATTTCCAACCACCTTCATAAGTAATACTCACATTTTATTCTTCATTGCCATTTATGAATGTCTTTAGAATAATGAGATTGATAAAAGTAAGTAAAAGTTTGCATAATATATCTTACCCTCCATTAATTTCATAACATGCTTTAGGTCAAATAAAGATAAAAAGCTAAAGAAATCTAAAATAGAAATTAGGAAACCATAATTTAAACCTGTACCTGTTCCAGATCAAAGATATTTTGTTGCCAGCATTCTGTTTGCCAGAGGGTTCAGCACTGTCCCCTCAGTGACCTGGTTTATATCACCAGGGCTGTGCCTGGACCCGGGTGCTGGTCTCCCAGGAACATGGGACAGGTATAATAAGATGTTTCATCATCTGTTATTCCCTACAGGCTGGATAATTGAGAAAGAAACATGGGCCTTTTTAAAATGTTGTTTTTTTTCCCCACCCAACTTATGGCCTAATGTACTTACTTAGCAATACTACAATGACCATACTGAGCACTCTTTACTTTCAGCTCACCAAATCTTATACATGTATGTTGTTTCCATTTCATAATTGACAAAAACAACCACTCAAGTTACACACAAAGGAACATATATACAAACACTCTCACATTAAACAGTTTTATAAAATAAAGATTTTTGTAAATACAAAAATAATGGACTATAATCAGAGTGCTTAGGGAAAACTAGAGTTTTGATGTCTATTATAGAATTTTTAATATTTAAACAAAAATTCCATCATAATAAATATAGTTTATATGCAAATAACTTTTCTGAATTATGTCAATGCAGCCTTTCTTATATTAATTTATTCATTCTTCATTTGCTAGTATCCTATAGGTTTATAGAGAATCTTTATACCATCAAATTTTGATTTGAGTATAATTATACATTCATAATTTATCATAGCTATGTTCTTTAAAATAAATTCTAAGAAATGAACTTTAAGGGCATATAAATTTGACTGTAAATAAACTCAATTTTGGCCTTTTTACCAGAGTAAGATGTTTTATGTTGTTTAATAATCACCATATATTATCATATTGTTATGGCACATACATCCTGATTTGTTTTTAATAAACTCATTATTTGATACAGAAATGGAAAGGTACTAGAGGTAATAAGTGACTAGAGTCTTTTAGACATTTTCACTAAATTCATAAAAATTGCTCAAAATAGGTGTTCTTGACCATTTCGTAAAATTCACCTGTGAAGACATCTGGTCCAAGACTTTTAGTTGTTTGAAGTTTTTTGGTTCCTGCTTCAATTTCCCTAGTTGTATTCTGTCTATTCAGATTCCTTGATTCTTCCTGATTCAGTGTTGGAAGATCGTGTGTTTGTAGGAATTTATCTATTTCCTCCTGATTGTCTGATTTGTTAGCATATAGTTGTTTGTACTATTTTCTTACAACCATTTGTATTTTTTGGTATGGGGAAGAGGGATATCTCCTGCACTGTTGGTGACCTTTCAGACTGGTGCAGCCACATAGAAAGTATGGAGTTAACTAAAAAAAATTAAAGTGAAACTGTTTTATGAGCAGGCTATTCCATTTCTGGGAGTTTATGCCTGGTAATGGCACCAAAGGAGATGAGTTTCATTAATCTTCTCGTTCCTGGAAACAATATTAGAAGTGGCAGCACCATAAAAGTCCTAGAGAACATAAGCAGGAAAATTTCAGATATTTCAAGCAGCAATAATTTCACGTATATCTCCCCTAGAGCAAGGGACATAAAGGAAAGAATAAACAAATGGGACCTTATCAAATAAAAAGGTTCTGCTCAGCTAAAGAAAGCTGAAAAATGAAAAGGGAACCTAGCACATGGGAAAATGTATTTGCAAATGATACCTTGTACAGGGATTTGTTCTCTAAAATATACAAAGATCTTACAGGACTACTCCAGCAGAAAAAACAACCCATTTAAAAAATGGGCAGGAGACTGCTGGCCAACATGGGGGCGTAGGTAGACATACTGTGCATCATCACACAACCAAATTAAGGAAACAAACAAACAAACAAACAAACAAACAAACAAAAAACAGAACTGACGGAAAATTCAACTGTACAGAAGTTCGACAACCAAGGAGTTAGACACATTCATCCAGTCTGGTAGGAAGGGTGGAGTTCGGTGACTGGCCAAGTTGGGTGCGGGGCTGAGACAGGTCGCAGCAAAAAGAAAAAAAAATGTGGTGGCTTGCCATTCCCAGGTGCACACATGGCAGCAGGCAGACCCAGGGCTTAGGGTGTCAGTGGGCAGACCAAGTGAGGTGTGCAGGGTTGTGGCTGAGCAGGCAGTCCCATATTGTGTGTAGACAAACCAGGCGAGGCTGGGGAACAAGATACACCACGAAACACAGGGCCCCAGCGTGGGAAAATAAAGCCGAAAAACACTGATTGAAAATACCTGAGGGGGTTGAGGCGCAGGGAGAGACTCCCAATCTCACAGGAGAGTTTGTTGGAGGGACCAACAGGGACCTAGAATGTATACAAGCCCACCCACATGGAAATCAGCATCAAACAGGCCCAATATGCTTATGGAAAATGACTGAAGGGACTGAAATCTGAGAGAGTGAGGAGGAAGCGCCATCGTTCCCTCTGAAACCCCACTCTGACAAACAGTGTCACAATCCAGCGACTGGGGTAACCCGCCCTGATGAACACCTAAGGCTCCGCCCTTCACACAAAACAGATGCGACAACACCAAAAAGCCCAAGTGGAAAAACAGTTCAAACTTCAGAGCAAATACTTTTAAGAGATGAGGAGATAGCGAACCTATCAGATGCACAGTTCAAAGCACTGGTGATCAGAATGCTCACAGAATTGGTTTATTTTGGTGGCAAATTAGACGAAAACATGAAGGTTATGCTAAGTGAAATGAAGGGAAACACACAGGGAACCAATAGTGAAGGGAAGAAAACTGGGACTCAAATCAATGGAGTGGACCAGAAGGAAGAAAGAAACAACCAAAAAGAAAAGAAGGAAGAAAGAAGAATTCAAAAAAAAAAATGAGGAGAGGAGAGGTTTAGGAACATCTAGGTCATCTTTAAAAGTTCCAAGATCTGAATTATAGGGGTACCAGAAGAGGAAGAGGGAGAGCAACAAGTGGAAAAGTTATTTGAACAAATAATAAAGTAGAACTTCCATAATCTGGCAAAGGAAATAGACTTGCAGGAAGTCCAGGAAGCTCAGAGAGTCCCAAAGAAGTTGGACCCAAGGAGGAACACACCAAGGCACATCATAATTACATTACCCAAGATTAAAATGAAGGAGAGAATTCTAGAAGCAGCAAGAGATAAGGGGACAGTCACCTACAAAGGAGTTCCCATCAGACTGTCAGCTGATTTCTCAAAAGAGACCTGACAGGAAAGGAAGGGTTGTAAAGAAGTATTCCAAGTCATGAAAGGCAAGGACCTCCATCCAAGATTCCTCTATCCAGAAAAGCTTTCATTTAGAATGGAAGGGCAGATAAAGGACTTCTCTGATAAGGTCAAGTTAAAGCAGTTCATCATCACCAAGCCCTTATTATATGAAATGTTAAAGGGACTTATCTAAGATAAAGTAGATAAAAAATATGAATAGTAAAATGACAGCAAACTCATAATTATTAACCACAACACTTAAAACAAAAGCAAAAGCAAACTAACCAAACAACTAGAACAGGAGAAAAACCACAGAAATGGAGATCACATGGAGGGTAATTAACAGGGTTGTGGGAGGAGGAGAGAGAGGGGAAAAGGTACAGAGAATAAGTAGCATAGATGGTAGGTAGAAAATAGACAGGGGGAGGGCAAGAATAGTATGGGAAATGTAAAAGATAAAGAACTTATGACACATGGACATGAACTAAAGGGGGGAATGTGGGTGGAAGGGGGTGTGCAGGGTGAAGGCAAATGAAGGGGGGAAACAGGACTACTGTAAAAGCATAATCAATAAAATTTAAAAAAGATGAAAAAATTTGAAAACAGATGTTCCAACGAAAAAGAAAATGGAAAAAAAGACATGAATTGAGAATTCTCCAAAGAGGACACACAGAGGGCCGAGAGACACATGAAAGGATGTTAACCCTTAGAGTGGTGCAAATTAAACCTATAATGAGATACCACTCCACACCCATCAAAATGGCCAACATAACCAATCAACAAACAAGTGCTGGTGAGGCTGTGGAGAAAAGGAAACCCTAGTGCACTGTTTGTGAGAATGCAGACTGCTGTAGCCACTCTAGAAAACACTAGGGATTTCGTCAGAGAACAAAAAATGGAACTGCCTTTGGACCCAGCAATTTCTTGCTGGGATTATGCACTTAGAATCCTGAAACACCAATTCAAAAGAACCTATGCACCCCAATGTTCATAGCAGCACAATTTACAATAGCCAAGTGCTGGAAGCAACCTAAGTGCTTATCAGTAAATGAGTGCATCAAAAAATTATGGTACAGTTACCCAGTAGAATACTACGTAGCAGAAAGAAAGGAGGAGGTCCTACTCTTTGCAACAGCATGGATGGTTCTGGAAGCATCAAGCTAAGAGAAATAAGCCAGGTGTTGAAAGACAAATATCATAAAATCTCACCCACATGTGGAACCTAATCAACCAAACAAACAAGCAAACAAAATATAACCAGAGACATTGAAATAAAGAACAAACTGTCAGTAACCAGAGGGGAGAGGGAGTGTAATAATGCAGTAAAATAGGGGAAGGGTCATCAATGAACATACATAAAGGACATATGAACAAAGTCAAAGGATGGTAAGATCAAGGATGGGAGGAGGGGATGGGTGATATTGGTAGAAGTAGTGAGGGAAAATGGAGACAACTGTAGTTGAACATCAATAAAGAAAGAAAGTACTCATATTTTAAGTAAGACTTATTTGCTTAAAAATGCAGTAATCATTTATCAGTGAAGTAACATTATCACAGAAATACTCCTTAAAAGTTGCTCTATTATTTCCCCAAAATATACTGTAATTTATTGTAGATAAGGCAGCAGTGAAACTAAACCTTTTAGGACAATGAATTTCAGAAGTTTCTTAGAATCTAATGGTGCATACATAGATTTGCTTTCAGGATAACCTTTTTGGTATGTAATGTGCAAGAGATTACTTAAGTGGTAAGTATATAGCTAAATAAATTTAAAATAAATAATCTTGTAGCCAAGACAAAACAACAGATAGAACACTACCAGAATGACAAAAGCCATCTACTTGAGGATATCCTTTTTTAAAAAACATTTTATTGATTTGTTTTTAGAGAGAGGGGATGGGAGGGAGAAAAAAAGAGAGAGAAACATATTGTGAGAGGGAAACAGCAGTTCATTGCCTCTTGTACACTATCCCACAGGAGACTGAACCTGCATTCCACTCTTGTGCCCTGATTGGGAATAAAACTGGTGACTTTTCATTCTGCATATGACACCCAATAAACTGAGCCACACTGGTCAGGGCACCCGAAATCCTCTTAAGTCACTAGTCTCTTCATCCAAATAAGTAATTACATTCTTTATTCTTTTTTTTTTAACTAGATGATTTTTTTAAAGTACACTTTTTTTTTGTTTTTTGTTTTTTAATATTTTATTTATTTATTTTTAGAGATGGAAGTGAAGGAGAGAGAGAGAGGGGGAGAGAGAGAGAGACATCAATGTGCGGTTGCTGGGGGTTATGGCCTGCAACCCAGGAATGTACCCTGGCTGGGAATCGAACCTGCGACACTTTGGTTCGCAGCCTGCGCTCAATCCACTGAGCTACACCAGCCAGGGGCACATTCTTTATTCTTATCATGGTAGAATAGTTTTGAACTGAGCACAAGCAGACAGGTAAAGTACGTGCTGCTGTAGGCAGTTATACACTTGTTCACATTGTTGCATTCAGTTGCAAAGATGGATCCCACTGGTATAGAGCATTTTTTGTACAACTATATTGATTTTATTGATCTACTCTAACCAGCATGGGAGGCAGCGGAGTTGTTTTATCTCTTGTTATTTCCAATAATTTTAGTGTGAACGCTCTGGTAATGCCCTTTGGTAGACAAAAACACCCATTTATCCTGAATATAAAACCAGGAGTTGAAAATGTCTGTGGGTGTGTATTTAAAATTTAGATTTAGTAAATATCGTCATACAGTTTTGCATGAAATCTGCCAATACATGTGGCCGTATCACACTACCCTTGTGTGAGTGCCTTGTTGAACATCCTCACCAATAACTAACAGGATTTTTTCCTTTAAATGTAGCCATTATTTGGAGTGTTTGATATTCTTGACAACTAACAAAGTTGAATATTCACTTTTACAAAGTGTCTCAAAACAAAAATTCAGAACTGAATGCCTGTTAAGTAGACCAGCTTGATGGCGGTGAGACTCCTGCATCCCAAACTCTGTCTGCTCTCACTGAAAGTTCCAGGTCAGGTCCGGTTGGCCTACAGCTCTACGGCATTGCATTGGTATAAGTGTATTCCCAGCCATCTGCCATTGCTCAATCATGCCCAGTGGGTATGTGCAGTGATAGACTCATGTTAATATAATCCAGAATGCAGTAACTTGAATAAAGAGTTAAGATGATTCAGCTTCAGCCCCTCATTTGACAGAATGGAACCTGAAGTTCAAAGAGAGTGGTTTGTTGAAGGCCACAGGTAGAGTGAGATAGGAGGAAGCATTTGGACTGAATGTCATTGTCAATGTCTATGCAGTAAGGGTGTGGTTCTACAGAAGATTTCAAGCTCACTTGAGTATGCTGCCCCTTCAAATGGAGCCACAGGTTTATAGATATCATGAGAATTATATCTGTTTTGATTTAACATATCTTGCTAATGAGATTTTACGACACGTGTTATTTGGTTCGATTATTATACATAGACTGTAACTGTCATCCCTAGTAGTGCTTGTGTTTGGAGGTATTAATTCATGAGCAGAAATAAGGAATAATTGTTCTCTTACTAGTCTTACAGTGAAACACAGGTTTACAATATGTAACACTGGTTGATTACACAAAATTTAGGAAGGAGACTATGCTCTGGGGCCAGAGATGGGAAGGGAAACCTACAAATGGTGAGACACAGTGTGGTTGCCATCTGGGGAATGAACACTACTGAAGTTAGGACTGTAAGTTGAAAGCATATCAAGAGTGTCTGGAAAGAGTCCAGCCATTGTTAACATAAGAACAGTTTGAGTCACATCATTGTAACCTGTCAGTCAAAAAGAGTGTACTGGGATCCCCATGACTGGACAATGAGCACTTTCCGACACTAGTTGGAGTGGTAGAAGCCACTGAATGAGCATGTGTGCTGTGTGGCCAATGCATTTACAATGACTGAGCAAGTAGAGCAAAGAATCTAATCACATTTGATGTTAAGCTGAACATATCTGTGTAAACTGTTAGGATGGCTCATGAGGACAGAGCTACAGGCAACTGGTGATTGGCAGCTTCATCTGGACAATGTGCCCCCTAGTGCATCATGTGGCCTGCAGGGCATTTGACTAAACATCTGATCACCCAGGTGACTAAGACCCCTCCAGCCCTGATTTGGCACCCTGTGACTCTGCCTTTTCCCAAAACTAAAATCAGCTTTGAAAGTAATGAGATTTCAGACTCGCAAAGAGATCCAGGAAAATATGACAGGGCAGTTGATGGCTAGTGGGAGAACTGTGAGAGGTCCCAAGGTGACTACTTTGAAGGGGACTGAGATATCATTGTCTTTTGAGCAATGTTTCTTATATCATGGGTCTTCTTGAGTAAAGGCCTCTCTTTTTCATATTCCATGGCTGGATACCTTCTGGACAGACCTTGTACACCTCAGGGGAGTTTGAGTAGAGAGATGGAGTAATGAGGGAAGCCTTCTGATAGTGAAAATGTATGTTGGGTTACAATGTAGATTACTGTACCCTTAATTTCAAGGGAAGCTATCTTCCCAAAGAGAGACTTATCTATGCAGATCAGTGGTGAGGTAGGGCTCTGGCCAAAGTGGGGTGTCAATAGAGAAGAATGGAATGGTGACCTATAAGTGAAGAGAATCAAATGTTTTTTTCTAAATACTAAGCAGAAAATGTCCAGAGTACATGAGTTCATTGTAACAGATAAATATTAGTTCCTTTGTAGCTAATTGTGACATTATAGCCACAGTCCTTGGGATAGGGACAAACAGAATTCCATGAAATGAGGAACTGTAAGATTAATGATCTGAACTCATTTCTTGGCAGTGTGGGGCCTGGGGTTAGACTAATAGAGTGGGTCCAGGGATTTGGCCTGCACATGGGAATGGTGTGACCAGCATAGGTGGCCATGAGAAAATCTCTAATCAGCTCTAAGAATGAAGGTAGGGTCAGGACAGACAAGTTCTGAGGTGGGTGGCAGAGAGCCCTACACCCCCTGAGGCTAGGATTCACACAGGAATCTGACTGTGGGGTAAGCAGGCTCTACTGCAGATGAAGGTGGATCCTAGAGACTTCACTTCCTTACATGAGTCCAGGAAGGACACAGTCTCTTCTCTCCGCAGCAGGGCTTAGCTTCTCATATGTGGATGGTTGGCTCTGTATGATTTTAAAAACTTTCTTCAAGTATCACAAATATCTGATTAGATATATATTTCTCCTAATAATGTATATATTAAACCTGTGATAAAGAGATGAGGAAACTGAGGCTTAAGAGGATTAAGTGCTCTAAGGTTATTCAGCTAACAAGGAAAGGATTTTTTTCTCCATTTTTTTTTATTGAATTTACTGGGGACAGGAAAATATTTGGACAGATTTGAATTCAGATATGTGTCACTTCAAATTTCAGTTCTTATCTTTGAAAAAAACCTTTTGAATTTTATTGTTTTCAAGTTCAGTTTCTACCTTCCCCCCAACCCGTCCCCACCCCCTCAGCCATCCCCACCTCCCTCCCCTGTTTCCACTCCGCCTTGTTTTTGCCCAGATGTCCTATATAGTTGTTCCTGTAAACCTTTCTTCCTCCTCCCCCATTTTCCTCCTCTCTCCCCACTGGTTACTGTCAGTTTGTAACAGTTCTTATCTTAACCTGTCTCCCATTTGATCATTTCCTTAAAATGAAAATAAGACAAAAATGGAAACAAAAATTCAGCTTTACTGACCATATGTAAAAGCTGTAATTTCAGTATCTTTAAAGAAAAAGATAAATTAAAAAGCATGGGATTTTTTCCTCTTAAACATATATGCAAATTATGACCAACAAATCTAATTTTACACAACATAAATAGATATGAATACATTTAGTATGTTTTTAATAAAGTAATTGAGAGTGGAAAGGGTTTGGACAAAGATTGAGAGGTCCAGATGTGTTAAATATTCTATGAACAATAGCAAAATTGTTTGGTATTATATAAGAAAAGAGGTAAGAGTAATAAAATATTTTTGTCTTTAAACTCTCCCCAATCAGTAATTGAAGGCAACTTACCTGCTGAAAATTGCATGCTTTTACTGTACTGGTTTATTCATATAAATGTTTCAATGCTTGGAAGCACAAGACACTCAGAACTTTTCATACACTGAAGGCATAGATAACACTAGGGTTTAAGACCTCAGTGGAAAGCCTTCTATCACCCAGTACCCTGTTCTTCTGGACCCAGAAAAGAATGTCTCCTTGTTCCTTTCCTGACAACAACATAAAATAAAATAAGCGCTCATTGGAATCTGAAATTGTGTTTTGTTTTTCATAGCTGGTAATAGTTAATTGACTGCCAGGAGACCAATACAAGCAATTAATTTAATTAAGTTATTGGAATTGGGTTGACATATTCAGAGATGACCACTATTAAAGTTGTGTGTAAAATATGGTTCCAGTTTATTTCACAGGCAGAAAACAAATGTAAATTGTTACAAATGAAATACTATTTTTCATTATTTTTCCATTGAACACATTTTATTGTTTATAACTTACCTTTACAATTTAATGTGTATCAGTTGGGCAATTTATTTTTAAAAAAGTTTTGTTTTAACTAGTGTGGAGCAATGAGCACATGAAGATGGAGTTTCCCTTTTCAGTGACCTTGAGGAGGTTCTGGTGTTACTAAGCCTAATTCTCATTCATGCTTTTGTATACTTTCGTCAATAGGATCATGTCTGTTCTCCACAGTGAGGGCAAGAAAGGAAATCCATAGGCTGATGTGAATACTCTGAGGTGCAGTATGAATCTAAGCTCCTGATCCTTTGGATATTTGTTAATAAATGTGGGGCAGAATGATGAGAAATAGAGGATCCAGGAAGTTCTCTGTATGTGATCTCTGTCCCTGAAACTCATTCAGACTAGGCTGAAAGACAAGGAGCACCCATTAATTTTGTCTAAGGTGAACATATTAGAATAGAGTAAAATATAGTAAAAGGAGCTCTGTATTTAAAAAAAAAATTGCATCACTTTTGCAGAGGACACATGTTCATTCATTCAACAATTGTATTTGAATAACACCCTGGGAGAGGGCATGGTCAATAGCAAGGGAGAAATATTTTTGAACAGGACAGGAAAGGGTTATGCATTTATGCAACTTTCAGTTTCGGCTACAGCTCTTTTTAAAGTTCTTATTTATTTACTACATATAATTCTGTGTTATAATGAAATATTTATAGGGTGATAAAAGTGCATAGGAATAAGAGAAAAACATATTTTAACACTTAAACTCCTTCTGAATGAGCAAGTTTATTATATCCATTGTTCAAGAAAAAAGTGAAACCTTGGGAGAGTGAGTTGAACTGACATGAGTGGAAGGAGTGCTCTCCCTGTGATGTCTCTGGGACTTACCTGTGAATAGAGAAAGAGGCATAAAAAATCCTGTTTCAAAAACATTAAAGTAAACGTATTACTAGTCTCCCTTAGCTGGAGGAGAAGATTATGTCCAATAGTGATTGACCCCTATGTTTCATTTAGACACAATGATCAGTAATGAAAAATATCTAAAAAGGGCACTGGTGAGCCAATAGATATGTATGTCAAAATGCCTTAAAATGGAACTGCATTTTGACCCAGCAATTCCACTGCTGGGATTATACTATAATATAACTGAAATACCATTTGAAAAGAACTGATGTACTCCAATGTTCATAGCAGCAAAATTTACATGATCCAAGTGTTGGAAGCAAGCTAAGTGCCTATCAGTAAATGAGTGGATCAAAATACTATGGGACATTTGCACAATGGAACACTACAGAGAAGAAGGACAGAAGGAGCTCCTAACGTGGCAACATCATGGATAAATCTAGAGAACATTATTCTAAGTGAAATAAGCCAGGTGGTGAAAGACAAATACCGTATGATCTCGTCTATAAGTGGAATCTAACCAAAAAAACAAACAAACCAATGAGCAAAATAGAACCAGAGAATAGGAAATAAAGAACAAAGTGACAGTGACCAGAAGGGGGAAGGGAGGAGTATAGAGAGAGAAAGAAGGGGAAGGAACAAGCAAGAGACACAAATAGAGGACTCAGGGGGATGGGGAATGGTGGGACATTTCCTGTGGAGATTTGAGGGGGCAGGGTGGAAGGGAGCAATAGGGAAAAAGGTGAAAAATTGTAACTGAAAAACAATTTAAAAAATACCTGAACTTTAACTATCTGGATCTTCAAATAAACACTTTGTGTGAAAACATGGCTTCAACCAGAACATTATTTAGTGCCAACTGCTTTTTTCAGGGCACCTTTCACATCCTTATTCCTCAAACTGTAGATCAGTGGGTTTAACATGGGGATGACAACTGTGTAGAAAACAGAGGCCACTTTGTCTGTGTCCATGGAGTAACTGGAACTAGGTCGGAAATACATGAAAAAGAGTGTCCCATAAAATATAGCCACAGCAGTTATATGGGAGGTACAGGTAGAGAAGGCTTTCCGTCTGCCTGTGGATGACTTCATGCGAAGAATGGTATTTATGATGTTGCTGTAGGAGAGGAAGACAGTGATGACACTGGACCCCACAACACAGCCACAGGAAATGGTCAATGCTATTTCAGTGGTGGTGGTGTCTGAGGTGGAGAGGGCTAGTAAAGGTGGGAAGTCACAGAAAAAGTGATTGATGATATTGGACTTGCAGAAAGACAGCCGAGTTGTGCAATAGGTAAAGATGGTGATATCTATAAAACCTGCAGTGTAGGCAATGGCCACCAGCTGGATGCACACTCTCCTGGACATGGTAACTGTATACAGAAGTGGATTACAAATGGCTACATAACGGTCATATGCCATGACAGACAACATGAAACAGTCCACAGCTGCAAAGGCACCAAAAAAGGACATCTGCACCACACATAAGTTATATTCAATCTTCTTTTGCTGTGATAAGAAATCAGCCAGCATCTTGGGGGAGACAGAGGAGGAGTAGCAAACATCACAGAAAGACAGGTTGCTCAGGAAATAATACATGGGAGTGTGGAGTCGGGGGTCCATGCTGATCAACAGCATCATCCCCAGGTTGGCAATCACAGTGATGCCATAAACCAGCAGGAAGAGCACAAAGAGTCCCTGCTGCACATCCTGCCTGGCAGAGAGACCTAAGAGTATGAAGTCTGTAAACACGGTGCAGTTCTCAATGGCCATCACTCAGATCAGGAAATGCCTGGTTGTGGAGGAAGGAAATGCAAGTGGAGGGCAAATCATCTGACTGTCTTAGCAGTTGCACTGCTGGTTCTTTCTATTTGTCAGCAGTTAGAAAAAGAGCTCAACAATGCACATTCTGTTTAAGTAAACATATTCTCTGCAATATTTCCAATTTAATGTGAATTGATAAAATGATAATAATACAGCTTATATAGAATAGGTAGCACACTTTGATAAAAAATAAATAATTTTCATACCTAACTAGGTAGTATATTTATCTTGCAGATTAAGAAATTGATGTCCTCAGAGTGCACCAAGTTGTTCTTAGAATGATTTGATTAAGATAAACCATATCTAATTACAAGGTTTTTTCTGTTCTTGATGTAGTGTAAGTGTCATATTCTGTAATAAAAAAGCATATTGACGTGAGAGATGCACATAACAAATATATTTCTTGATTCTTCCCTCATTACCCAGTACTGTAAAGCATGCAGATTACTGGCTTGTTTCTTGATGTATTTTGTCCCCACTTCCCCATTATCTCCTGGTCCTATCCAGCCCCACTCAACAGGGGTTAAAGACAGTCTGTGATCCAGGACTCCCAGATCAGGGGGCGTTCACTAGAGAAGAAGTTGGAGGGGTCACCATGGATGATAAGTTAAAGAGCACACACTGGAATGTGTAGGGCTTACCATGCACCCTCAGACAGAACTGCTTGGGGGAGGTGTGTTGGGACTCCATAACAGGCATTCTGGTAGCATAGGTGACCCAAGGCAAATGTGGATTACTGTGTGAGACCCTCTACTCTAACCTGCTAGAAGCCACTTAATCTACTTACCAAAAGATCAAATGTGCAAGATACAAGGTAATGTTCTTATGTGTCCATAGTCCCATAACCTGAGAATGATCTCTGTGTGAATTGGGCCTCATTCAATTCCTTAGAAATTGTAAAATGGCTCAAGTGTGTTCTTGATTCCCTTCCTCTTGAAAATTCCTGAAATGTGCAATCCTTTGGTTAAAAAGACTTGGTATTTGGAAGACCAATTAAATTCTATGTTCTGCTGTTATATTTCACACAAACTAAGCTTATCATATATAATATAATACATGTCCTCTTTTATTGTGTGGGAATATGAGAAAATGAGAAATGTAGAAAGGACAAAGAATTACATCTGAAAAATGATGTGGTAATCCTTATGCAGGTCTCTAAAACACCTTGCCTTAACTTGTCCAAATTTCTATGCTTGTAGAGATATATTTTTTCAAAAAACTTCACTTCAAATGAAAAATACTTATAAAATATGTAAAAGTACAAGAGAGGAAAAACAAAAAATGTCCAATCATCTTTATAAATAATACTCACATTTTATCCTTCCTTGCCATTTATGAATGTCTTTCAAATAATGAGATTGATAAAATTAAGTAAAAGTTTGTATAATATTTCTTACCTTTCATTGGTTCTATAACATGCTGCAAGATAAATACAGATAAAAAGCTAAAGAAATCTAAAATAGAAATGAGAAAACCACAGTTAAAACCTGTACCTGTTCCAGATCACAGATTTTTTGGTTGCCTACATTCTGTCTGCCAGAGGGTTGAGCACTGCCCCCTCAGTGACCTGGCTTATATCACCATGCTTTGCCTGGACCTGGGTGCTGGTCTCTCAGGAACAAGTGACAAGTGTGATAAAATGTTTTAACATCTGTTATTCCCTACAGGCTGGATAATTGAGAAAGAAATAAGGGCCTTTTAAAAATGTTGCTTTTGTGTCTCCCTACCATATTGCCTAATATTATATTTACTTACCAAAGTACAATTACTACAATTAGAGTTCTTTAATTCCAGTTCACCAAATATTATACATGTATGTTGTTTCCATCTCATAATTGACAAAAACAACCACTCAAATTACACACAAAGACACATGTATACAACCTCACATTAAACATTTTTACAAAATAAAGATTTTTGTAAATACAGAAAAAACTGACTATAACCATAGTGCTTAGGGAAAACTAGATTTTGGTGTCTATTATAAGATTTTTAATATTCAACCAAAGATTCCATCACAATAAATATAGCTTATATGCAAATAGTTATTCTGAATAATGTCAATGCAGTTTTTTTACATTAATTTATTCATTCTTCTTTTACTAGTATCCTATAGGTTTCTAGAGAATCTTTATACCATCAAATTTTTTATAAGCATAATTATACATTCATAATTCATCACAGCTATGTTCTTCTTTAAAATAAACTCTAAGAAATGATCTTTAAAGGCATATAAATTTGACTGTAAATAAAGTCAATTTTGGCTTTTTTACCAGAGTGAGATGTTTTATGTTGTTTAATAATCACCATATATTATCATATATGTTATGATATATACATCTTGAGTTGTTTCTAATAAACTCATTATATGATACAGAAATGGAAACCTAGAGGTAAGAAGTAAACTGGAGTCTTTCAGAGATTTTCAATAAGTTCATAAAAGTTGCTCAAAATGGGTGTTTTTTGAGTATTTCGTAAAATTCACCTGTGAAGCCATCTGGTCCAGGACTTTTTTTTTGTTGGAAGTTTTTTAGTTACTGCTTCAGTTTCCCTAGTTTTTACTCTGTCTATTCAGATTCTCTGATTCTTCCTGATTCAGTGTTGGAAGATTGTGTGTTTGTAGGAATTTATCTATTTCCTCGTGATTGTTCAATTTCTTAGCATATAGTTGTTTTTACAATTTTCTTACAACCATTTGTATTTTTTGGAATAGGGAAGAGGGATGTCTCATGCACTGTTGGTGAGCTTGCAGATTGGTGCAGCCACGTAGAAAACAGTATGGAGTTAACTAAAAACATTAAAAATGAAACTTCTTCATGATGAAAAAATTCCATTACTGGGAGTTTATGCTTAGTAATGGCACCAAAGGAAATGAGATTCACTAATATCCTTGTTCCTGAAAATAATATTAGAAGTGGCAACACTATGAAAGTCCTAGAGGAGAACATAGGCAGGAAAATCTCAGATATTCCAAGCAGCAGTATTTTCACCTATATCTGCCCTAGAGCAAGGGACATAAGGGAAGGAATAAACAAATGAGACCTCATCAAATAAAAACTTCTGCACAGCTAAAGGAAGCAGCAAAATGAAAAGGGAACCTACCACATGGTAAAATGTATTTGCAAATGATACCTTGGACAAAGGTTTGATCTCAAAATATATAAAGAAGTGACAGGACACCACTCCAGGAAACAAAACAAGCCAATTAAAAAATGGGCAAAAGATGTGAATGGAGAATTCCTCAGAGGCCAAAAGGAGGGCACAAAGGAACATGAAAGGATGCTAGCGATTAGAGAGATGCAAATTAAAACTACAATGAGATGCCACTCCACACCCACCAAAATAGCCAACATAACCAATCAACAACCGACAAGTGTTGGTGAGCTTGTGGTGAAAAGCAAACCCCACTGCACTGTTTTTGGGAATGCAGACTGCTTTAGCCACTCTGGAAAACACTAGGGATTTCTTCAGAAAACTGAAAATGGAACTGCCTTTTGACCAAGGAATTCCATGCTGGGATTATGCATTTAGGATTCTGAAACACCAATTAAAAGGAACCAATGCACCCTAATGTTCATAGCAGCACAATTTACAACAGCCAAGTGCTGGACGCAACCTAAGTGCCTGTCAGTAAATGAGAGGATCAAAAAATTATGGTACAATTACACAATAGAATACTACTCAACAGAAAGAAAGAAGGAGCTCCTACTCTTCACAACAGCATGGATGGATCTGGAGAGCATTATGCTAAGTGAAATAAGCCAGGTGTTGAAAGACAAATACCATAAGATCTCACCCACAAGTGGAACCTAATCACCCAAACAAACAAGCAAACAAAATATAACCAGAGACATTGAAATAAAGAAAAAAAAACTGTCAGAAACCAGAGGGGAGAGGGGAGGGTAATAATGGAATGAAACAGAGGAGGGGTCATCAATGAACATACACAAAGGACATATGGACGAAGTCAAAGGGTGGTAGGATGGAGAATGGGAAGAGAGGATTGGTGATGTGGGTGGCAATAGAGGGGGAAAATGGAGACAATTGTAGCTGAACATCAATAAAAAAAGAAAGTACTCATATTTTGAATAAGACATATTTGCTTAAAAATGCAGTAATCATTTATACACAAAGTGACATATTATCACAGAAATATTCCTTAGAAGTTGTTCAATTATTTTCCAAGAATTTACTGGGCTTTATTGTAGACAAGGCAACACTGGAACCAAACGTTTTACAAAAATAAATTTTTGAAGTTTCCTAAAATCTAATGGTGCAAACAAAGATTTGCTTTTTGGATAACCTTTTTGATATGTAAGGTACATGATATTACTTAAATGATAAGAATATAGCTAGATAAATTTAAAACAGATATCCTTGTAAGTAAGACCAAAACAACAAATAGAACATTACCAGAGTCACCAAATCCTTCTACTTGAGGGTATCGTTTTTAAAAATATTTTATTGATTTCTTTTTACAGAAAGGGGATGGGAGGGAGAAAAGAGGGGGAGAAATATTTTGTGTGAGGGGAATAGCAGTTGGTTGCTTCCTGTACACACCCTGACAGAAGACTGAACTTGCAACCCAGGCCTGTACCCTGACTGGGAATCAAACTGGTGACTTTTCATTTTGCATATGACACCCAACAAACTGAGCCACACTGGTCAGGGCACCAGAAATCCTCTTAAGTCACTAGTCTCTTCATCCAAAGGAATAACTACATTTTTGGTTATTATCACAGTCGATTAATTTTGAACCAAGCACAAGCAGACACCTAAAGCTTGAGCTGCTGTAGGCAGTTATAAACTTGTTCATGTTGTTGCATTTAGTTGCAAACATGTATCCCATTGGTGTAGAGCATTCTTTTGTACAACTATATTGTTATTTATTAATCTACTTCAATGTGCATGGAAGGCATTGAGTTGTTTTCTCCCTTGTTATTAGTTATAATTTTAGTGTGAACACTCTTGTAATATCCTTTGGTAAACAAAAACACCCATTTATTTTGCACATAAATCCAGGAGTTGAAAATGTGTGTGGGTGTGTATATAAAATTTAGATTTAGTAAATACCATCATACAGTTTTCTATGAAGTCTGTCAATCAACCTGGCTGTAACACACTACCCTTGTGTGAGTGTCTTGTTGAACATCCTCACCGATAACTAACAGGATCTTTTCCTTTCACTATAGACATTATTTGGAGTATTTGATATTGCTGACTACTAGCAAAGTTGAATATTCACTTTTACAAACTTTGTCTCACAGTGAAAAGTCAGAACTGAAGGCCTGTTAAGTAGATCCAGCTTGATGTTAGTAGGACTCTTGCACCCCAAACTGTCTGTCTGCTCTCACTGCCACTGCCAGTTCAGGTTCAGTTGGCTTACAGCTGTAATGTATTCCATTGGAATGAGTGTTTTCTTAGCCATTTGTCATTGTCTCAGTCATGCCCAGTGGGTACATGCACTGATAGACCCATGTTAATAAAACCCAGGATGCAGTGACTTGAATAAAGAATTAAGATGATTCAGTTTTAGCCCCTCATTTGACAGAGTAGAGCCTGAGGCCCAAAGAGAAAGAGTGGTTTGCTGAAGGCCACAGGTAGAGTGAGATGGGAGGAGCCACTTGCATTGAATGTTGTTTTCATTGCCTCCACAGTTCAGAGTGTGTTTCTACAGAAGATTTCAAGCTCAGTTGAGTATGCTGCCTCTTCATATGGTGCCAAGGGCTTATAGATATCATGAGAATTATATCAGTTTTGATTTAACAAATTTTGCTAGCAAGGTTTTTACCACAGAGAGCTATTTGCTTAGGTTATTATACATAGACACTTCATCCTTGGTAGTGATTTTGTGATGCATGCTCACCAGCCCGCAGTGAGCATGGAATGCTGCAGATGGCTCGTGGAAGCATGAGAAAGACATACACAGAGACAAGCAATTTCTGTGGGAAAGTAAAAACGGAATGGCCACTCTCTGGTGGGGAGAGCACCTTGTCTCCATTCCCAAGCAGATTTTTATTCAGAAAAGACTTTGTTTGTGGATTCACAGTCTGGCAGAAAATATCAAAAGAAGTAAGTGACTTTCAAAGGTGTAGACAGAACCCCTGCTGTGATTCTGGGCAGAGATTGGGATTTTATCTAACAGGGCTCAAAGGGCAGTTTTGGTTTCCAGTCTGCGCCTTCAAAATCTAATCTAATAACATCCTCCAGCAAACAGATCTCACAGGATCTTGCATATTCTATGTCCCAGGCCTGATTACCTCGGGGGTTCTGCCGTTTCTGGTCTGGGCTGCACCACCCCTGCTATTTCCCGCAGGGTTGAGTTAACAGAGAAGACAAAGGCAGCCAGGAGACTTGGATTTCCTACAAGGACTCAGGCTTTGACAAAGCCAAGGGGGGAGGGGTTGAGGCCATCACCCCTTCTTATCTACAGCCCCGAGTCTCTTCCCTTAGGACATTCCTATGTGATCACATCTGTCTTAGATTCATTCTCTTTCTTAGAGAATTGTTACCTGTCATTGGCTGCCGATCATGTAAAAGGGAAGCCAGGCATTAGAACAGGCAGTGTTCATGCCAGGGAAATAAGTTTTGTCTCAGTGGCTCCTGGTCCGGAGGTCTTTTCCTCAGCGTAAGTCACGGGGGTTTATAGCTTCCTGAGACCAGGTAGGGCAGTCCCCAATACTTTTGTTTGGAGATATTAATGCCTGAGCAGAAAGAAAGAACCATAGTTAAGGATTTGACATATGAAACTGATTGATTACACAAAATTACTGAAGGGGACTATACTCAGGAGCCAGAGATGGGAAGAGAAACCTACGGATGGTGGGATGACAGTGTAGTTGTCTTCTGGGAAATGAACCCTACTGAAGTTAGGACTGTAGGTTGAAAGAAGGGATATGAGGCATGCCTGGAAAAAGTCCAGCCATTGTTAATATAAAGAAAATGGTTTGTGCAACATTGATGTAATTGTCAGTCAAGGAGAGTGGACTAAAATGTACCTGTGTGAACAATGACCACTTCCTGCACTGGTCAGTGGGGGCAGTAGGTGCCATTGAGTGAGTATGTGTGCTGTGTGCCATCGCATTCAAAATCACTGAGCAACTAGAGCAAAGAATCTGCAACAAATTTTATGTTAAGTTGAACATTCCTTTGGAAAGTGTTGGGATAACTTAGAAGGCTGCAGCTGTGAGCAATGGTGATTGGCAGCTTCATCACAACAATGTGCCCCCTACTGCATCATGTTTCCTGCAGGGTTTTTTGACTAAACATCTGATCACCCAGGTGACTAAGACCCTGCCAGCCCAGATTTGGCACCCTGAAATTTATGGACTTTCCCAAAACTAAAATCCTTTGAAATGGAAGAGATTTCAGAGCCTCAAAGAGATTCAGGAAAATATGACAGAGCAGATGATGGCTATTGGGAGAACTTTGGGAGGCCCCAAGGTATATACTTTGAAGGGGATTGAAATACTTTGTCCTTATTATTGTCCAATGTTTCTTGTATCATGGGTCTCCTGGAGTAAAGGCCTCTCTTTTTCATATTCCATGGCTGGATACCCTCTGCACAGACCTTGTACACCTCAGGGGAGTTTGAGTAGATGGATGGAGTAGTGAGGGAAGCCTTCTGATAGTGAAAATGTATATTGGGTTATAATGTAGATTACTGTACCCTTTATTGCAAGGGAAGCTATCTTCCCAAAAAGGGACTTGTCTATGCAGATCAGTGGTGAGGTAGGGCTCTGGCCAAAGTGGGGTTTCAATAGAGAAGAATGGAATGGTGACCTATGAGCGAGGATAATCAAATTTGTTTTTTCTAAATACTGAGCAGAAAATGTCCAGAGTACATGAGTTCATTGTAACAGATAAATATTAGTTCCTTTGTAGCTAATTATGCCAGTATAGACACAGTCCTTTGGACAGGGACAAACAGAATTCCATGAAATGAGGAACTGTAAGATTAATGATCTGAACTCATTTCTTGGCAGTGTGGGGTCTGGGGTTAGACTAATAGAGTGGGTCCTGGGATTTGGCCTGCACATGGGATTGGTGTGGGCAGCATAGGTGGCCATGAGAAAACCTCTACTCAGCTCTAAGAGTGAAGGCAGGGTCAGGAAAGACAAGTTCTGAGATGGACGGCAGAAAGCCCCACACCCCCTGTGGCTAGGATGCACACAGGAATGTGACTGTGGGGTGAGCAGGCTCTACTGCAGATGAAGGTGGATCCTGGAAACTTCACTTCCTGACATGAGTACAGGAAGGACAGAGTCTCTTCTTTCAGCACCAGGGTTTTATCTCCTGATGAGCAGGTGGTTGGCTCTGTATGATATTAGAAACTCTCTTCAAGAATCACAAATATCGGATTATATATATATTTCTTTTAGTAATGTATATATTAAGCCTGTGATAAAAAGATGAGGAATCTGAGACTTAAAACAATTAAGTGCTTTAAGCTTACACAGTTAATGAGGAAAGGATTTTTTCTCCTTTTTTTTCTTTTTATTGAATTTACTGGGGACAGGAAAGGATTTGAACAGATTTGAATTCAGGTGTGTCTCACTTCAAAGTCCAGTTCTTATCCTAACCTGTCTGCCATTTGATCATTGCCTTAAAATGAAAATAAGACACAAATGGGAACAAAAATTCCGCTTGCTGATTTTATGTAAACGCCATTATTTCAGTATCTCTAAATAAAAATGTAACAAAAAAATTGGATATTTTCCCCCTAAACATATATGTGAATCATGACCATCCAATCCAAATTTATACATCATGAAGAGATTTCATTTTTATAAATATGAATATATTTAGTATGCTTTTAGTAAAATAGTTGAGAGTGGAAGGGGTTTGGACAATGATTAGTGGTTCTGATGTGTTAAATATTCTAGGAACAACAACAAAATTATTTGATATTATAAAAGAATAGAGGTAAAAGTAATATTACTTTTGTCTTAAAACTTTCTTCAATCAGTAACTGAAGGCTAGTTACCTGTTGAGGAATGCACACTTTTAATGTACTGTTTAATTCTTATAAATGCTTCAGTGCTTGGAAGCACAAGACACTCAGCACTTTTCATACACTGATCACACTAGGGATGTGGACCTAAAGGGAAAGTCTTATACCACCCAGTACCCTGTCCTTCTGGGCCCAGAAAAGAATGTCTCCTTGTTCCTTTCTTGACAACAACATAAAATAAAATAAGCACTCATTGGAATCTGACATTGTGTTCTGTTTTTCATACCTGGTAATTGTCAATTGACTGCCAGGAGACCAACACAAACAATTAACTTAATTAAGCTATTAGAATAGCAATGACATACTCAGAAATGACCACTATTAAAGTTGTCTATAATATGCTTCCAGTTTATTTCACAGGTATATAGACAGCAAGTGTAAATCATTACAAATGGAATACTACTATTTTTCCTTATTTTTTCCATTGAACACGTATATTTGTTTATAACTATGACTTTACAATTTAACCTGTATCAATTGGGCAATTCATTTTTTTAAATTTTGTTTTAACTAGTGTGGAGCTATACACACATCAAGATGGAGTTTTCCTTTCCAGTGAACTTGAGGAGGTCCTGGTGTTTTTAAGCCCAACTTCCATTCATGCATTTCTGTACATTTATCAATAAGGTCATGTCTGTTCTCCACAGTGAGGGCAAGAAGGGAAATCCATAGGCTGATGTGAATACTCTGAGGTGCAGTATGAATCTACAGCTCCTGATCCTTTGGATATTTGTTAATAAATTTGTAGCAGAACGATGAGAAATAGAGGATTCAGGAAGTTCTCTGTATGTGATCTCTGTCCCTGAAACTTATTCAGCCTAGGCTAAAAGACCAGGAGAACTGATGATCTTTGTCTAAGATGAACATTATAGCATAGAATAAAATAAAATGAAGGGAGCTCAGTGTTTTTTAAAAAAATTTACAAAGGCTCTTTATTGCTTCAGTTTTGCAGAGGGCACTCATTCAGTGATTCAACAAAAAACATCCTGGAAAAAGGGCATTGTCAGTAGGCAGGTAGAAATATTTGTGAACAAGAATGGAAAGGGTCATGCAGGAATGAAACTTTCAGTTCAGGGCAAAGGTTTTTTTAATTGTTATTTATTTATTTACTGCTTATACTTGTAAGTGTTATGATGCAATATTTATAGAGTGAGACAATTACATAGGAATAAAACAAACAAACCTATTTTAACCCATGAACTCCCCCTAAATGAGCAAGTTTATTACACCCATTGTTTAAATAAATGGAACCTTGGGAGGGTGAGTTGAATTGACATGGGTAGAGGGGTTGCTCAGCCCATGATGTCTCACTGGGACTTACCTGTGAATAGAGAAGGCAGGGATAAAATCCTCTCTAAAAAACAGTGAAGTTTACCTATTACTAGTCTCCCTTAGCTTGGGGAGAAGATTAAGATCAATAGTAACTATTCCCTATGTTTAATTTAGAACAATGAAAAGTAAAGGAAAATATTTATCATTGGGCACTAGTCAATAATAATGAATATCAAATACATGAATCAATTAAGATCATTAATGACTGGTCTCTATGTTTAATTTAGACACAATGATAAACAATGAAAAATACTTGTCATCAGGCACTTGTGAACCCATACTAATGTATATTAAATACCTGAACTTTAGCTCTCAGGATCTTCAAATAAACACTTTGGGTGAAAACACGGCTTCCATCAGAACATAATTTAGTGCCCACTGCTTTTTTCAGGGCATCTTTCACATCCTTGTTCCTCAAACTGTAGATCAGTGGGTTTAACATGGGGATGACAACTGTGTAGAAAACAGAGGCCACTTTGTCTGTGTCCATGGAGTGACTTGAGCTGGGTCGGAAATACATGAACAGGAGTGTCCCATAAAACATAGCCACAGCAGTTAAATGGGAGGCACAGGTAGAGAAGGCTTTGTGTCTGCCCTTGGCTGACTTTATTCGAAGTATGGTGGTTATGATGTAGCTGTAGGAGAGGAGGACAGTGATAATACTGAACCCCAGAACACAGCTACTGGAAGTGCACATCACTATCTCAGTGATGGTTGTGTCTGAGGTAGAGAGGGCTAGTAAGGGTGGCACATCACAGAAAAAGTGATTGATGATATTGGAATTGCAAAATGGCAATCGAATTGTGCAATAAGTGACGATTGCAGAGTACACCAGACTTTGGATGTACACAATGGCCACCAGCTGGGTACACACTGTTCCAGACATGGCTGTTGTATAAAGAAGTGGATTACAAATGGCTACATAACGGTCATATGCCATGACAGACAGCATGACACATTCCACATCTGCAAAGGTACCAAAAAAGAATATCTGAACAGCACATAAACTATATTCAATCTTCTTTTGCTGAGATAAGAAATCAGCCAGCATCTTTGGGGAGATAGTGGAGGAGTAGCAGACATCACTGAATGACAGATTGCTCAGGAAATAATACATGGGAGTGTGGAGCCGGGGTTCCATGTTGATCAGCAGGATCATCCCCAGGTTGGCGATCACAGTGATGCCATAAACCAGCAGGAAGAGCACAAAGAGCCCCTGCTGCACATCCCGCCTGCCAGAGAGTCCTAAGAGTATGAAGTCTGTAAACACAGTGCAGTTCTCAATGGCCATCATTAAGGTCTGGAAACCCCTGTTTGTAAGGAAATGGATGTGCAGTGTTAACATCATCTGTCTTATTAGTGAAATTCCTGATTCTTTCTATTTTTCAGTAATTAGAAAAAGTAGTAAACAATGCTAGAACTCCATGAGGAAATCTGACTCTTTGGAAATACACACTGTATAATGAAATCAATAAATGTCAATGATAATATCTCTTACATTTACATACCATTCTACCAAGAGTGTTGCATTTTTTTATATTAAATCATGCTATTTCCATACCAACCTATGTAGTATTTATGGCAATTTTTGTTACTCCTTTCTTAGTGATTGAGAAATTGATGTTTTCATAGCTGAGGCAATAGTTCTTAAATTAATTGGCTCAGTTACCCACACCTCCTGATAAGATTGTTGCTGTTTTTCAGTACTGCAGAGGCTGTATTATATCCTGTAATTGAGAAACATAGTTAGTTGAGAGGTACAAATAACAACTATGTTGTTTGATTTTCCTTCATTGTTACAATTGTGGATGGGCAGAGATTTGGTGGGTTTCTGGATATAACATTCCCCTGTTTTCCTATTCCCTATTAACCCTCCTGTCCTTTCTAATCTCAGTGGATAGAGATAGAGATAGTCTGTGATTCAAGACCCACTGGAGCAGGAGGGTGCTGGTTGCTGGAGAAGAGGCTGGGGGTTTCCCATGAGTGATAGACTGGAATAGGCCTGGGCTAACTGTGCTCCCTCTGACAGTGGCTGTTCAGTGGAGCTTCTGCAGAATGTTTGGGACCTGACTCCAGGCATGCTGGTCTCAAGGGTGACAGAGAGGTAAGAAAGGGCTGATGTATTTCTGTGTGAGTCACTTTCCTCTAATCAGCTAGAATCCACACCATGTATTCACCAAGAGAACACATGTGTCAGTCAAAGGATAAAACTCCTCATTTGTCCACAGTCCAGTAAATTCAAAGAGAAATCATGTTGAATTGTGTTTCCATTTCCCTAAAATTTGAAATATTGCTTCTTGTTTTCTTTGATCCCTATTTTTCTTAAGTAGCTCTGAAATCTGCCTCTTTCTGCTTTAAAAGAATTGGTCTGTGGGAGGTCAATTGAGTTCTATTTCCCACTGTTATAGTTTACCCAATCAATATGTTATGTGTGTCATATGTGACCCCTTCTGTTCTGTGAGAATATAGTGATAGTAGAGTGGAAGATAGAAGAACAGAAAAAGAAATCTGACTAACGATGTAGTGTCTATGTGCAGTTCTCCAAACCCTTGGCACAAACTCATTTGAATATGTGTTCCTATAGACACATCTTTAACAAATACTTTGCTTAATAAAAGGAAGTATTTCTTTTAAAACATACAAATTGCAGATAAGAGATCAAAAATAAAAAAAATCCTACACCTGCACAATCCATGCTTGCATTTCACTATATTCCTGCCATTTATTTATATGTCTTTAAAACAATTAGATTATTAAAAGTACTGAAAATTTGGTATAGTATTTCATACCATCTTTAGGTTTCATAGCACCAATTCAGTCCAAGGTAGATAAAAATTAGAGAAATCTAAAACAGAAACCGGACAAACAGCGAGTCCGTGTCCCATCCCGGTGCACTGACTTCCGTGTTCCATCCAGTCTGTCTGCAGCAGGGTTCAAAGTTGCCTCCCGACAGAGCTGGGTTATATCACCATCTCTGTGTCTGATCCCTGGGCATTGAATATGGTCTCTCAGGAATATGTGGCAGATACAATTAATTATATGTTTTATCATGTGGTATTTTTCTTCAGGCAAGGTGACTGAGAAAGAACTACAGACTTAAATGCTAGTAGTGTTAAAAAAACACCTAAGTATTTTTCCACCAGCTAAACTCAAGAGAGGGCTGTACCTGTGGGAGTGAAGAACTCTACTACTATTGTGTTATTTCTCTGGTGTATATGTGGAGGAGGCAGAGTCCTCCTTGGTCATCTTCTTCAGATTCCTCCCCACACTCATTTTCCCCTCAGGTGCTCCCTATGTCCAGGGATGCCAGCTGCCTTAGGTGACACTCCCTTTAAGCAGGATCCAAAGATCATCTTCATAAACATGGTAGCCCATGTAGTGTAACTCCCATTCTCCATGACATCCAGAGTATGTAGAGCAATGTATTGTCAAAAAGTAGATAATTTAAAATCATTCCCAAAGGCTTTATGCTCTAATAGAATGGCTTTCTTTAAGTATGTGTTTAGGGTGGAAGATTCACAACACAATTTAAGATTCAGAGCAGACATGAAAAAAAAATTCTATATCTACAGGGTTTTCCTGATATCACAGGTGCCCCCCACACAGTGTTGCATAGAGAACAGTCAACTCATAATCTCCTTCTCCCAGATAATGGCTGTTTGGCCAAGAGGCATGGATCCTTATCACAAAGTACAGCACAGGACAATGCCTCCAAGGAAAACCAGTTCAGTGAGGCTTCCTTGTGCAGGAAGAAGGAAAGTAGTGAGTGAAGGCTGCTAAAAATACCTCTGATATATAAGTGAGGTAGCACTTTCTGGTGACAAAAGACAATCATTTAATGAAATAGTTTATGGAATTTGTATGCTTTGTTAACTTTAAAATAATACATTTTTAAAGGTTTTATTTATTTATTTTTAGAGAGGGAAGGGGGGAGAGAGAGAGAGAGAGAGAGAGAGAGAGAGAGAGAGAGAGAGAGAGAGAGAGAGAGAGAGAGAGAGAGAGAGAGATCAATGTGTGGTTGCTGGGGGCCATGGCCTGCAACCTAGGCATGTACCCCGACTGGGAATCGAACCTGCGATGCCTGGTTCACAGCCCGCGGTCAATCCACTGAGCTACTCCAGCCAGAGCTACAATAATATTTTGAAAATGTGAGTATATAAGAAACTGTTAGAGATTAAAAAATTAATGAAATCACACAATCATCTGTAATCTGATAGTAAATAGTCTTTGCTTTTTGAAAAACTTTTGTAAATATATATATATATATATTAAAATTGTACATTTTCAAAAGGTAAAATGTTCCTGCATCCAAGCTCTGAACAAAAATCAGAAAACTAGCTGTTGAGAGACTGTTTGTGGACCCTAACACAATGGAAGCCAAAATGGTAAATAGTTGAGTATGTTTTTAGAAAGGGTACAGAATTACAATCATTCTGCTTTTATTCTCTTGTGTCTGTATCCTTTTGTTCAGAACTATGGCCATGAGATTCCCTCAAGTCATTGCATGTGAGGACAGTTTATTAATTCTCTTTGCTGTGAAGTATTCCAATGAATAATCATACTAAATATTTTTGTCAAATCCCAATAATTCTACATTGATCATTTTTGTACAACTTCTGCATGTACATACTTTCTCATTTCTATTGGGTAGAAAACTACTGGTGGGATTTTAGGGGCAGCTGCAACAGAAAATTGCCATATAGTTGTCCAAAGTTGAAAGTCAATTCTAACTTCTGTCAGTGAGTAAGAGCTATCTACATTCCACATTCAAACAGGTACTTAATATTAATATTGAGAATCTTTCTCATGGTAGCTGCTCTTTAGGTGAGTCATGGCACAGTATGTACACACACTAAATGCTTAAGTGGTAAATATACAACTTGTTTTAAAAAGTATCCTAGTAATCAGTATCCAGAACAAGAAACAGAACATTATCAGACTTGCTAAACCTTCTACTTTCTTCCTTCTTTTTAGTTCTCTTTAGTTCACACATTAGAGTCATCTCTGTTTATAGTAGCTACAAGCATAGGCAATCTGATTTTAAATACATTTCAGGTGTCTTATAGGAGAATAATGTTCTAGCTCAATGCTATTATCTTTGTGCTTGTTGGGTTGACACCCATCTCTGCTTGGGCTTTAGTCTAGTCTAGTTGCACTCCTGCCATGTTGCTGTTTAAGACAGGACAAAGTCCAGAGATAAAATTTCCAAGGCCATAGATTAAAATGGACATATTATTACCACAAGAAGCATCTCCTATTGTTTTACTACCATACTGTGTTTCAGAATCCCAGAAAAAATACCTCCCTAGAGAACAGAACAGTCTCATTGTCCTCCTTGGGTTTTCCTAGCAATCTGAAATATTATTGAGACTGGAAAAGACACCATGTTGGTGCAGCCTCTCACATGCCAAACCTAATAAGCAGAAATGTTACTGAGCACAACCAGGTGGTGGGGGGTGCTAAGGGGAGCCAAAGGGTGATATACTATTACCCGAAATGGACACCCCCAGGTTCGTTATGTCTGCCGCCAGAGGAAAGACGTCTCTCAATGCCAGAGATTCATGAAAAGGAAAGGAAATGTTTATTCAATGCTCTACAGACTTAAAGTAGTGACCTAATGTCTTCATCAAAATCCCAAAGTCCCTTAAAACACTTACAAACACACACAGTGCTTCCTTCCCCCCTTTGCCCAGTTTGGGGTACCGTATCTCAGGAAAAGAAATAGAAGTCCATGGCTCAGGCAGCTCCTGGTTCTTCCCAGTAATCTATTTCAGCTGGTAGGCCTCCCTCAGTTCCCAGCACCATCAGTTGTGTCTTGGAGATCTCTGCTAAAGCCAGGTGATGGTTCTCCCTACTCAAGATGCAGGGGTCCCCACTCTGGCAAAGCTGCAAGGTTCTCTCTCCACTGCCCCAGCTACATGGTCCTCCTGGCACAATGGCTGAGGGAGCCTCCACTCTGCCAAAGCCCCGTGGTTCTCTCTCCTCAATGGCTGCCAGGAGTGGGGGGGTCATCACTGCCAAAGCTGAGTGGCGGTTCTCTGCTAAAGCCGCATGGTGATTCTCTCTCGCAGGGCTGCACTTGCCAGCACTCTTATATCCTCCCAGCTTTACTGGGCTGCCATCATAAGTCTGGGCAGGCCTAGCCCCATTTCATGGAGCCAGTCTTCTGCAGACTTTCATGCAGGTGCTGTAACTCGGGAGACCTGCCCCCCAGTTACTTCTTGGTGGGGAAGTTACTTCCATTCCCTTGGCTCAGAGCATAGCCACTGCTATTTAACATATCTATGTAACCACTTAAAAGTTATAGATATGTTAAATGACCATACCAGAGATTAGCTGCAAAGCTGCTGCTGTGTAAAACAGCACTCAATGGCCCTGCTCCATTTGTCCCTTCCCCCAACCCACACCTGTGGGTAGGGGGTGAGGACATCCTAATATTTCCTGGACACCTTGAGTTCTGGACCTCATTTCAAATCCCTATTTAGGGCCCCCCTCTTGGCTGCACCCAAGGATTAAATGTTTATGGGCACTTTATTCAGATGACTGGGGATTTGAGAAGATGGTGGGATTGCACCCTAACAAAACTATCTTACATTTGTTTCCAAGCCAACATTTTTTTAATAAGGAATAAAGAAGGTGCAGTGATGGATTTTGAAATTCAGGGAGAATTAGGTGAAGGAAACTTTAGCATTTTTGTCCTGGGCAGTTAGCTGCTCATAGGGGAGGGTGCTTGTCTGTCTCCCCCTGGAACATAATGGTCTGGATGCTTCCACTTGTCCCCTGGGCAGTGGCCTTTGACAGTGCCCCAGGAGGTTGGCTGTCTCTCCCAGGAACCAGGATGGGCCTTATCTATCTGTAGTTTCTGAAACAATAGCTTTGACATATGCATTACTTACTAGACTTATAACTATTTGCCTTAAACTAAAATTTTCCAACTCTTTAGTCCCCTATTATTTTCACTCAAAGGCATTTTGTAAGGGCATCTAGAAATTGAATGACTTCTGGTTTGTGTAAATAGTTAAGATTGCCCTTGCTTCTTGTGTGATCCTTCAAATTCATATCCTTGTCCCTGTTTTCTAAACAAGCCACTTCCAGTGACTTGATAATCAAAAATAGAGTAGAGGCATGTGAAGTTGTCCAATATCTTGGTACATGCTGTTTGTTTTTTTTATTTTTCAAATAATTTATCTGTATGTCTTTAACATTCCCTTATTTTGACATCCACAACCACTTTACGTTCTTGCATAGAAGATACAAAAAAATGAATTGAAGGCATGTACTAGGCTGTCAGGGAATTTTTTCTGCCTTAGATGTAAAAACATACAATAACAGTGAGCATGTTGGATATCTTTCTTTCAGGTGCCATGCTAGTGCTTGGGTAAAGAAATAGAATGCCCATTCCTGAATTTCAGAGTACTTGAAACCTCACCTTGATGACAATGATTAGGAAACAGAGTCATAGATTCAACAATGTCTTAAGGCACATGGTGGTGTATGAACCAGTTTAGAGAGTGCTGGAGGGAAGGACAGCCCCTGGAGGAAGCCAATGAATTGTGAATTGCAGCACAGGAATTGACTCATGAGGACAGTCCCCTTTGCTTTTCATACCTTAGCCACACTGGTGGCTAAGCTTTTAAATCCCAGAGAAAGGACATGGTTTTGTCCAACTCAAGGCCTCTCTACTAGCTGAACCATCTGCCTAGAATGTTTCTCTAACCACTTGAATCTCTCAATTAATTCCCACTTATCGTTTTGATCACAGGTAATTGTGTTCATACCAGGGAGCGCATTTTATCTTTCTTCTCTCTATTTGATCAGTGTGCTTTGGATATATAGTGCACAGTCTTTTTTCACTATGGCATAATTACAGTTTATTATAAATGATTTGAGTGATCATTTATCAAAATGTGTCACTTCCACTAGATGATAAGCTTCCTCCGTATAAAATCTGCAGGAGTTGCTGTGGAATAAAAAGTACATAGAAGTGCAACAAACACTTTGGAAACACTTTGGAAACTCTCAGTAAGTTTTAGAAAATTAAATTAGTGTACAAATAAAAGATCAATGCAATGAAATTTGGTAACTAGAAGTCCAGAGCATTTATACAAATAAAGAGTACAACATATACATTCAAGACATAAAAGATAGCATGGAGTATTTAGGAAATGACACATTTTGCTGTGGGTGAAACATAGTATAAATAGGTATTGGTTCATACCAAATGAATCAAAAACAGTTCCATTTTTTCGAACATAGTATATGTAATGTTGGGGTATGTATAATGTCCTTGGATATATATATCCCTATGTATATATGTATGTATACATATATATGTATATGTATCCATATGTATCCATATATATATCCACCATGGATATATATATCCATATCCCAATATATAATTTTTCAAAGGAGCCATTTTTTGTTTCTAAGTTCTTCCAGTTCCTCTTTCCCACCTTTGGCTTACAAGCTATAAGTTCCAGGGTTTAACATGGGCATTACAAGGATGTAAAACAATGAGCTCATTTTGTCTTGATCTATGAAGTAGGAACAACTTGTCCTGAAATACATGAAGATTGAGTTTCCTGGGAAATGACCACCACAGTTACGTACAAGGTGCAGGTGGAATAAGGTTTGAACCTCCCCTCAGCACAGTTGGTCTTCATTAGTGCTAGGATATATAACAATTGGCACAAGAAGTCCTGATACAGTAATCAATTAATGAAGCCCAAAGTTGTGAATATCACCAACTCATTCACCTTCGGATGTCATCCATATAGCTGAAGGCAAGGTGGGCCTTCTCAGAAGAAATAGTTAATCTCTTTTGACCCACAGGAACATAAGCAGCACATTAACATTGTATTTATTGAAGTATCTATACTTCCCATCATGTGCTCCCCAGCCATGAGCAGGGTTCACACTCCACTGGACATGGTGAAGGTAAAGAGGAAATTGTTGGTAATGGCATTGTGTCCATCAAGGGCCATCACTGCCAGCTTTAGACACTCAGACTCTGCAAAGGTGCAGGAGATCAAGAATTCCAAAAAGCAGCCACAGAAGGGAATTGACTTCTTGGCAAAGAAACCTACAAGCATTCTTGTAGGTCCAGTTGCTGTTGTGTAGCCGAAATCACTGAAAGAGAGGTGGCCAAGATAAAAGTACATTGGTGTGTGCACCCAGAACCAGGCCAAAAGAAAAAGAACATTACTAACATCTCAGAAATTTTCCCCACACCCATCACAAATTGATGTCCAGTATGCTAGATCAGTTTGTAGATTTTTGAGGTACATAGTAGTCTAGTCATATAATTTTTTACACATCTTTGTGTGGCTTGTTTCACTCAACATAATGTTTGTAAAATTCTCTATGTTGTATGTGGAAGCAGTTTGTTCATCTTCATTGCTGTGTAGTTTTCCAATGTACAAACTCATCATGAAGTAATTTTCACAAACCTAGACCATGGGTCAGCAAACTATACCATGTAAAGTTTCATTGAAGCTGGCACACACCTTTCTGTATATATTGTTGATTTTTTTTATGAAACAAAGACAAATCTCAGTGGTTGTGGAAATATTTTAGGACCTACAAATCATAAAAAGGTGTAGTACTTATCACTTTAAGGAAAAGTTTGTCAACCCCTGATTTAATGTGTTGAGAAAAACTGAGTTGTTTTTGCTTTTATACTGTTTTAAATAATGTAATGGTGAATATTTTGTACATGTGTTTAGGTGAACTTTTGAGCATTGTCTTTTCTTGAATATAATTCTAAGATTGTTATTTGGGTCATAGACTATATATATGATGAACATTGATTAAGTGCTTCAAATGGCTTAGGGAGTCTTCTCAATCTTCACTTAGTTAATCATGTAACAATCGATGATGCAGATATTGTATTCTATGCATTTCACAGATAGTTAACTGAGGCATAGAAAAATTAAGTAACTTATTCAAAGTGCCACTCAATATCTCGGTACAGAGCTGGTATATGAACCAAGGGAATCTGGCTTCTTCCCTCATTCAGTGATCTACCCTTGTCAATGGATAATCTACACATGATTGCACACACATGCACATACACACACTTTTCTGAGGTATTTATGACATCCTTTAAGACAACCAGCTATAATCCATTGCCAAATTAACTTTAAGCAGAAATTTTAAAACTTTGAAATCTTTTCTTATACTTCAGGGCTATAAACTGCATTGGACTAAGTGAAAAACGAGTGTTTGGTGAAATTCTTGTGAGGGAAGTTGTGTGTGTGCTGGTAAGGGTGTTGCAGGTTTCCAATTAGAGCTTGTAATTAGGGAATTAGATGCATCTTGGAAAGTTGTATGTCTCAAGGAATCTACCTTCAGTCCTGTGGCTTTCTTATGGTGTCATTTACATATTTGTTTGCTGAACTGTAAAATGAACAGGTTCAGCATGAGGATGACCATGGTGTAGAACTGAGATAAAATTTATGAATATTGGGAGAAGACTCCCCTAATGGGTGGCCACAGAAATCAGGTGAGAGGCCCATAGAGAGAAGGTTTTCCTCTTCCCACTGAAAAAGCCTTTAAGGCAGAGAAAAGGGTGAAAAAGTAGGAGATGATGATGTGAGAAAACAGATCATTTCCATTGAGCTGCCCTGTGTGGAGAGATGCCACTCATTAATTGATGTGTCTGCATAGGGTAGCTTAAGGAGGAAAGGAGATCACAGAAAAAAGGATTCACAACATTTTTTATCACAGTACTTCAGAGTAAATGCAAAGGATTTGTGAACCAAGGGGCTCATGTTGCCTCCAATGTATGACAAGAGAATCCACCATGTACAAATTCCCTGAGACATCACAACTGGGTACAGTGAAGGGTTACAGATGGTGGCATAGCAGTTGTATGCCATAGCAGCCAAGGTAAAAGATTCTGGGTCTGGAAAAAGCAGAGAAAAAATAAAACTGCAAAAGCACAGTCATAATAAGAAATAGGCTTGTTCTCTGAAAGGAAATTGGTCAGCATTTTGGGAACAATGACTGAGGAGTAAGAAAATTCTACAAAGATAGTTTGCTAAGGAAAAATTACACAGAGGATTGAAAGCATGGATTAATCCTGATTAACATCATTAATCCAGTGTCCCCATTAAAATCATACCATACGGTGTCAGAATCATAAGTAGGACAATGTACAGTTTGGGGGAGATGGAAATTCTAAGAGAAGCTCAGTCTTCTTGGTGTAGGTAGGAGTTACAGATTCCATGTTCTGTGTTGTTTTGTTTTTATGAGAATTCTAACACCCTAAAATGCTATATTGATGGAAAGAAAAAACAGATTATCATTACAAGGTTATTTCATTGTTTCAACAAACTTATCAACCAGTAATAAAATAAAGAGCCTCAGCCACACTCTCTTTCAAATACAAACTCTGAGAAATATATATAGGAAATTAGTAGCTATCAGATTTTAAGGTTGCTGATTGTATTTTATTTATTTGATTAATAACACTTTCCTCCATTGGATAGCTGGTTTCCTGCATGCAGAGATTATGTCAGATTGTATTTACATTTTGTAACCAAAATATAGCACAATAGTTGGTCCAGAAGATTAAAGGAAGTAATGAATTAATTAATGAACTGATAACGATATGAAGAAAAGAAATATATAGATAATAAAAATAAATTCACTTATAGAATATGTCCTGGAACAAAATTACAGAACAATTTGGTCTTTCTGTTAGCATGTGATAGTGGTGTGCTGCAATCATGACAGAGCAGATGGAATGATAAAATGAAGTATGTACCAATTGTTTTTTAAAAATATAAAGTAAAAATGATCTTAATGAAGTGGAAGACAATTTTAGCAAACAAGTCTATAAATATATTTTTGATAGGCAAAACTTTGGAGTAATCTCATAAATTATGTCATGATACTAGATCAAGTTGATTAAATTATTTGTGGTGTAGCTTTACATTTATGACAATTCTTGGTTTTAGTAAATGTGCAGTGAATATTAGTTGATTTAGTAAAATGGGCAAAAACTTAGTAATAAGTTGACTTACAATTAAATAGAATACATCTGTATGGCCTCCCCTCTGATTACATGCTGTGAGCAAACAAAAGCAGTTAGCCCCTATTGATCTTATGCTAGTATAATTCAGGGTGCTGGGTCTTAACAATTCTGTCAATACTTGCTTTGGAGGTCTCAGAATGTTTCCAGGAGTAAGAAGAATTTAAATTTGACTTTGGAGTATAAGAAATTTTATCTTTACCTTGAAGGATGGGCTTGTAAATACATAAAATGGAACACAAGCAACCAATGAGTCATGTTACTGTTGCCATGGTGGGCAGGAAGGGAACAAGATAACTTGGGGTAATTCTCTCATTTATGTAAAAAATGTTATGACAGTAACAGGGCTAAGAACTTTGTTTATATCATCTAATCACTAAATCCACCCTATAGCATAGGTGCAGAGAAATTGAAGAGAGTAAGGAGCATTAATGTGCTGTCTTAAGCTGTGGCCTCAGAGAGTATGAACAAGAGGTAACACTACAATAGTAATGGGGGAAATGACCCCATTACTGATGCTATGTTAGTGGTTAATTTATTCTTATTTTGCTTGTTTTGAAAGTAATAAAGGTATTTAGAGAATATAAGACCTTACTACCGAGTTAGAATTTGGTAGAATTTCACTTTGGCTGCAAATGAGCTTTATGACCTTGCCCAGTATAATACATATGTCTTAATCTGCCCTGTGAGAATGACAACAAATATCTCACAAGATGACTGTATGGGCTAAATTAGGAAAACTACTTATCTATCTATCTATCTATCTATCTATCTATCATATACACTCTATAGAGAGACTGACACATTGCAGGTAAAAGGGTAATGTTAGTTCCAATTGCTCCACTGCGCTCTCTTCTCCTTCACTTATGACTAGGGTTATGTGACAAGGTTTTTTGTTAACAATGACTATCATTTATATAATGAATATGATTTGCAATGTAATATTCTAAATTCTACATATAACTGATTTAATTGCCTGCCGCCACACACAAAAAAGCATTAAATTATGGGTGTTGGCAATAAATTGTTAGAAAAAGCAGTAAGTACATGTAAGCTTTCTTTTGGTATTCTGATTACAGTGATTCCATATGGGTGCAAGGTAGGTTAAATAAATACATTCCTAAAGTTTATTGATGCTCTAAAATCTCTAGATTTTGCCAGGAATCTGAGGTAGGCCATAGCACTACTTATTTACCCTTTAAATAAATACCCTTTGAATATTTATTTTCACTTACACCATCGTACAACCATTAACTATGTTTTATTTACTTATTTACTTCACTGTAGAGTCTGATAATTGGGCAATGCAGTGAATGAATCACTACAGCTTTCTAGGTTTACATGCTACAGTCACTCCAAGGTCTGTTCTTGATGTAGCCTCTTCTCTCATTCTTTGATACCCTCTCTACATTATTCCTTACTGTCCAAGTGGAGCAGTACATCTGAGGATCAAACTAAAACTAAGGTTACAAAAAAAAAAAGGAAAAACAATTGACAAGCAACAGAAACACATACGTACTTTAAAAAAGAAAAGAGGTGAGAAGAGACTGACTTTCATTATACCCTACATGTACTAAATCCATAGCTACATAAGCTGCTTCCAGCACTTGGCTATTATATGTCCTAAGAATCCTGAAACACCAATTTAAAAGAACCTATGCACCCCAATGTTCATAGCAGCACAATTTACAATATCCAAGTGCTGGAAGCAACCTCAGTGTCCATCAGTAAATGAGTGGATCAAAAATGATGGTACATTTACACAGTGGAATTCTATGCAGCAGAGAGAAAGAAGGAGCTCCTATCCTTTGCAAAGTATGATGAAACTGGAAAGCATTGCGTTAAGTGAAATAAGCCAGGTGGTGAGGGACAAATACCATATGATCTCACCTTTAACTGGAACATAATCAACAAAAGAAAAGAGCAAACAAAATATAACCAGAGGCATTTAAATTAGGAACAATCTAACAATAGCCAGAAGGGAGGGGAGAGTGGGTGAAGGGTTTTCAGGAACTACTATAAAGGACACATGGAGAAAACCAAGGGAGAAGGTGGAAGCAAGAGAGGGAGGTGGGTTTGGCTGGGGCAAAGAGCACAAAGACAGTGAAGTAGCTTTCCCTGACTTCACAGAGACCATTGAATGCAGACAATTAACCAAGACTTTTATCTTATCACAGGAAGTAACTATGCAAATATAAAAATTAACTAAATACCTGTCTTTGTCCTTTGAGCTGCCATAACAGAATACCATAAACTGGGTGGTAGACAATGAACAGTTACTTCTCACAGTTCTAGAAACTGAGAACACCAAAGTCAAGGTGCTGGCAGCTGCAGTGTCTGTTGAGGGCCTGCTTTGTAGTTCACAGACAGCCATGTTCTCTGGGTCCTCACCTGGCATAAAGGACGAGAGAGCTCTCTGGGGTCTCTGTAATAAGGACACTAATCCTATTCATAAGGACTCCACATTCATGACCAAATCACTTCCCAAAAGTCCCACCTCCAAATACAAGCACATTAAGAAAAGATTTAAGTCATGAATTGGGGAGGGGGGGTAGACATGGAACACATACTTTGTCTATAAAAATGTGTTAAATTGGAAGAATTAATTTTTTTTAAACTGGTGATTTTTTTTTAAATATACAAGAATTTTTTTTATTCACTTTTAGAGAGGGAAGGGAGGAAGAGAGAGAGAGAGAGAGAGAGAGAGAGAGAGAGAGAGAGAAACATCAATGTGCGGTTGCTGGGGGTTATGGCCTGCAACCCAAGCATGTACCCTGGCTGGGAATCGAACCTGTGACACTTTGGTTCGCAGCCCGCGCTCAATTCACTGAGCTACGCCAGCCAGGGTGGAAGAATTAATTATAAAAATTCTGATAAAATCAAGTGCTTGGTATTATTTAATGAATAGTGCTATGTTTGGGAAGAATTTAAGATGATATAAGAGACCTCCATGTAATAAGAACAGGGGTTTAACTCAAGAGACAAGGTTTCAATACAGTGTGATGTACCCGAGAAGAGGATCCATTGCCTCCCTGCCTTAGCTCCTTATATAAATCTAGACTAAATACAGAGGCAGAATCATGAGTTTCTTTGAACACTTCTTTCCTACCATCTCAGAGACAAATAATATTTTGTTTCTAGCCTGGTTCATAGAGTGGATGTTATGATTGAGATCTCTGTCAAATAAAACAATATATTCTAGTCTTTTTGTTACCTAATAATCTATATTCTATAACTAAAAGTGTAGGAATAACACATATTGCCAGCATCTTTCTTAACAATGGTATCACCCAAAATATCTGGTCAAGTTCTGTATTGCATGTTTGAAGCTCATGGATTAAGGATTATGTATTGTATATAAGAAAGACCCTGGTCCCTATAGAAGGATATGAAACACTGCAAGCAAAAAGAAGATGGAATATTGAAAAATGCAGGAAAGTTATTAAATATTCTAAATTATCTGGAAAAATTAATGGATCCTCTTCATCAAAATATAATCCACATGAGTAGATAATAAGATTTTCCAATCAGCAAAATGTGTAAGATTTAGTTATTTTTTTTACATATGTGCCTTGTTCATTCAGATTATTTTTACATACAGAGTCTAGTACAAATAATGTCCCTTTTTTATTACAAAATCTTTTTTTACAAAATCACAAACATGTCATTCTGTAACATAACAATATCACAGTCAAGCACACCATACGACATTGTAGGTGAAATGTTCAAATTCAAACTATAAGTTATTACTTCCATATTATTACCCTACCTGCATACTCAAGCAGGTGATACTTCTGCTGGACACTGTACAATACTTAGCTCCTCTATATTAATGTTAGAACTCTGAAGCACTATTATTCTTCAACCTTCATATGCTAAGCAATATAAAAATTATATATTTAAAGTATTTTGTAGATGTAAAAATAATATTCATACTTAAAATATTAATATGGTCTATCTTTGTATGTGGAGAAGTGAAGCAAGTTCTTATGTCTTATTTTATTTCTTAAATCTGTAATCAGCAGTATTGATTCTGAAAAAGATTATATTATTTAAGAGAAAACAAAAAAAATCTTCCATTAACTAAAATAAATTTATAGTATAAACTACAGCGAACTCATCACATAGTACATAAATCTATAATCTTAAGAGAGACATTTTATACATAAAATTTGAACATAACACTTTTCTAAGAAATTATGAAAATCTTAAAAATATATTTTGACCATTGAAAATATTCACCTAATAAATGTTTTTCATCATGTCCAAGTTATTAAACCTCAGAAAGAATTTACTGTAGTTAAATAACCACACGTGGTTTTCCTGGAAGGATCAATTCTTCATTAAAAATTGGTGACACATAAATCTGCTGTCTCATTTTCTTTTTCTGGTCCAGAGTTTCTTCATGGCACTTTTCATTTCTGAGTTTCTCAGGGTATAGATTAAGGGGTTTAACATAGGGGTGATAACAGTGTAGAACACAGTCAAGGATTTATCAATGGGTAGGGTAGAAGAAGGTCTCACATATATAAAAATACAAGGGACAAAGAAGAGGACCACCACAGTAATGTGGGAGCCACAGGTAGATAAGGCTTTGTGCCTCCCTTCCTGACTACAATTCCTCAGAGAGTACAGAATGGCCCCATAGGAGATGAGTAACAGCACAAAGATGACCACACAGATGCCCCCATCATTGACAAGCACAACGAGGCCAATAATGTAAGTGTCAGTGCAGGCAAGTTTTAATAACGGGAACATGTCACAGATGAAGTGGTCAATGACATTGGGACCACAGAAGGGCAGGTTGTAAACAAAGAGAAGCTGAACTACAGCATGTAAGAAACCTCCGAGCCAGGCCAACAGCAGCAGCAGAACACACGCTCGTTGATTCATGATGGTCAAATAATGCAAGGGTTTGCAGATGGCCACGTAGCGGTCATAGGCCATGACCACCAGGAGTAAAATCTCAGCACCACCAAATAAGTGTCCCATGAAAAGCTGGCTCAGGCAACCTTGGAAGGAAATGGTTTTGATATCATAGAGTAAGTGTACAATCATATTTGGGGTAAGTGTTGTAGAATAAACAGCATCCATAAATGACAAGTAGCCAAGAAAGAAGTACATTGGAGCACCCAGGGCTGAGCTGACCAAGACAGTCACAACAATGAGAAGGTTGCCTGCCAGTGTCACAACGTAGATGAACAAAAACACAACAAACAATATTTTCTGGCCCTGAAGGCTCTGAGTGAGCCCCAAGAGGACAAACTCGGTCACATTGGTCCTTTGTTCCATAGGTCTTTCTGTATGTCTTATTGCAGAGTTCAAGACAAAATTACCTGGAAATATAATTATTACTCATGACTTCCTGAAATCTTAAGATAATTTGTCTATTCATTCAACAAAGAGGCATCATGACTCATTATGTTGTAGTAATTTCTGAGATTATAAGAATTTAAAGTTGATTAAAACATGATCCCTAACCTCAGCAATCTTACAGACTAGTGGAGAGGCAAGTATTAGGGATGCATGTGGGAAAAGAAGACATTATGAAATAAGGGGGTTTCCATCTGAAAGCTAATGAAAGTATACATATGGTTTATACTTTATACAAGCATAAAAATTGAATAAAGGTTTAATGAAAAACTAAAGCAAGATTTACTTTATGTTTACTTTCTAGTAATAAAAGAGATGACTTTCTACATTCTAGAGGTGAGAGAATCTTATCATTGAAATTCCAAATAGACATATTAAATTGTTTTAAGGATTTAGGAATAGATACCATGAAGTCAATACAAAAGTAGTTTGGGAAAAAGATTAATATTTTAGATGACATATCTAAAATAGACAAAGAACAGTAAGTTATTAACAAATGAAAGAACAAACCAAAAGCAAAGTGGGTAAATCACATAAACAGGCAAATAAAAGAAGAATCAATAGAAGTGGCAAAAAAAAGTATAAGATGCTGAAACTCACCTGCACACAGAAAAATAGAAATTGAAGAGCTTCCTTCCTGCAGTATTACCTTGAATTTTTGAAAGTCAATCAAATTGTATAGATGCTACAGTCTCCTCTCATTTTTAATAACTGATAAATAATGCTTAGCAAATATATAAATTGAATCTGTCATGAGACAGAAATATCTGCTTATTAAAATATGCCCACACATTTATACTTAAAACTAGTTTCCAAGAATACTGAAGTACATGATTTTCTAACCACTTTGCTGTACATTTGAAACTAATATAGCATAATACTGAATGTAAACTGTAATTGAAAAGTTAACATTAAAAAAGAATACTGATAGAATGGTAACATTATCATGGATCTTTATCATATGAAAATATTTATCAGACTATTACAGAACTGAATTAAGTCCCACACCTTTTGGTCATCAAAAGGACATTGCTGAGTATGAGAATTACATAGGAGAACTTTTAAAAGACTGAGTTTTCACACCACCAAAGCCCAGTTCAGAATCGCACATATGAATGCACTTCCTGAGTTACCTTTTTAACAAGAGAGCCCTTCAATTCATGCTCTGGGCTGTGGAGCCTCTCCCTGTCCTCTGCACACTGATGCCATCTCTGTGGACACAGAGAGCAGCTTAACACATGCAGCATCACTGGACATCAGACTTCCCATGTGACCAGCTCTGGCTGTGCTTAAAGGAAACCTGATTCATCTGTCTTTCATAAAAATATTACCTTTCAAATTGTTGGGAATTTCAAAATGAATATGAATGTCCTGTAACATAAAGAACTCTGAATCTTTTTGTATTGTTGTTCAATTACAGTTGTCCCCATTTTCCCTCCATTACTGTCCCCTGCCTTACCCACCCCCACCTCCACATTCAATCCCCCCATTATCTTTGTCCATGGTCCTTTATACATGTTCCTTGACAACCCTTTCCCTTCTTTCCCCGTTATCCCCTCCTCCCTCCCCTCTGGTTTCCTTAATTGTAAACAGAGACCCAAAATATTCATTGCCAGAAGAACTTGTCCTATTAACAAACGAATGGCAAATCTACATCTTGATGAGAGAGAAAACTATATATGAATTATTTAGATAAATATTTTCTAGTTTGTGTTTCACAGCAATAAAAGTGAAATAGCCTTTAGAACATCATCATTCCTAGTCAGTTACACTGGTCTGTCTTCACACAGCATTGTTAAACTTCAGGTTACTGGCAGGATGGAGAACAATTTCATGTCTATAGTTTATGTTTTGAGTCCATCGTTTCAATTGCTGAACAAAGCTGGTCACATGAGTACAGACATAGACAAATACTCTCTGAGGTAAGGACAAAGTAGCAAAGTTGAGACCTATCAGTTTCATGACCAATTTATTTTTATGTCCACATCTATTGATATAGATAACAATATAGGTGCTATTCATTTTGTTCTTTATAATTTCTGGTTTGTTGTTAATTTTCTATAACAAAATGTATAACTTTTAAAATAAGAAGAGAAAAATATTATGCCTCAAATTTTAAGAGCCAGTTGATGATGTGGACACATATAAAGCACATTCACAAATACCCAAGATGTGTGTATTTTACTCCAAAATTGCTGGATATATTTACCTGTGAAAAATGCAGTTTGTTCTATTAGTCTAAGTCATATGAAAATACTCAAAGACATATAAAGATCCTCTCATGAGCCATTGTCTCCCCTGCTTTGCCTGTCTGGAAGCTTCTCTGCTTCCTCAAGATGAAAAAATAGAGTTGCTTTCTCCTTCAAATCTCAGAAGTTGTGGTGATGGTTCATTATAGCACTCAACACCTTGTCCCACACTTATCTCATCTTATTCATTTTTGTATCCTCAGTGCTGGTAATAATAATAATAATAATAATAATAATAATAATAATAATAATTAGTCACTCATCACATATTAACTAAGAGGAAAAGAAGGGAAAAGGAGGCAAAAGAGAATAAACTATGGAAGAGAATATAAAAGAGAAATGGGAAAGTAGGAATACATTAAAGAGCAAAGAAAGAGAAATAGACATAAAATCCAAAGACTTACTTTGGGAGTCTGGGATCTACCCCTTATTAACCATAACATTAATTTATCTCTTTGTGTGTCAATTTTTCACCTATTAAAAGGAGGAATAAATATGCTACATTTAGGACTGCTGTGAAAATTAAATCATTTTAAACTTAACTGTTACTGTTGTTATGCGAGTATACTGTTCCCATGCAAGAATCATTAAGAAAAGTTTCAAAAACTGCCTCTTAAGGCAAAAGTTCTGAAAAGTCACTGTAACCAAGTGAGGAGACAAGGAGGACATGGGAAACAAGAATAAGTATCAAAAAGGCCATTAGATTAAAAAAATTAAGCAAGCTATTAAAAATATTTAATATAAAGATTGAATTATTGTTTAGTTTGCTTGTTTGTTTTGTGGGATTTATTGTCCATACATTTCATTAACTCATTTGCTAAAGACATATTCCAATGCATGAAAAACTTACTCCTTCTAAACTTGAGTGACTGAGTGTAGAGTTCTCCAGGAAACAGGAAACTTAATTTAAACCCAGTTCATTATTCAACTTTGTAGGATGTTGTGCCTCACTAGTTTTATGATTTATTTTTCTATCCATAATGCTGGCCAGTATTAGATATTATAAAGCATTTGTTGAGTGCAAGAAGGGGGTGTGACAAGAGAAAAGGAGAGAAGAGATGGGAGAAGAGGAGAGGAGGGAGGGAGGGGAGAAAGAAAGGTGAGACAGAGAGGAAAAGAGAAAAAAGGGGGAAGAGTAAATGACTCTTTCTTAGTCATTTAAGAAAAAATTTTAAGTAGGTGTGTCATAGTATTTCCAATAAGCGTTGTATGTGAAATCCAAACTTTCTATCAAATTCATTGTTGATTATGGCTTTTAGGCTAAAGTGCAGGGGAAAATACTGACAAATGAATAACTGACAGGTTGCTTTTACAATTAGTCAGGAAAAGAAATTATTCTGGCCCAACTCAATATTGATGGTTATAAACTACTGTCTTGTTATGAGTTGATGCTTTGTCAATTCAATAATACTTAAAATCCATTAGGATTTCTTTAATCCAGAATCATGGTTATATAAATTTACTGTAAATAAATCAAAGTGTTTCCAGAAATGGAAATGCTGAAGTAAAACCTAAAAGAAGAAAACTGTGCTTCTATATACTAATGCTAACCACATCCTGTTTGTCTAAGACTTTGCATCCCAGCCTACTGTTTCAACTAAGAATCCCAGATAGTAGACACATGCATGTCTTATTTAAAAGAAACCTGATTTTGGAGAAATGGGGAAGATTTCAGTAGCTCTAGCACATTTCTGTTTTCATGGCACTCATAGAAATCTATGTATTTTAAGTGTTTATGTAGAAATTGATCTGATTGCCTTGGTACAGCTCCTAAGAACATGATCACTATTTCTAAAGCTAGGAAAGCAAATCCAATTACCAAACCATCAGCAGTTGATTAAAGGTCTCTTGGATAAGGAACCCCTTGAAGGCAATTCTTCAAGCCTTATTTCAGAGCTGAGCCTTAGAGTTTGGTCCCTGGGACTTGCCCTGCCTTCTCCCATCATTTGTGTAGAAGCTCACATCTAGCACCAGAAGAGTCAGGGAGAGATGTTGCCTTTGTGGTTCACTCTGCCAAGAAATTCTCAGTCCCACTCCTCAACTCCTTTAATTCTCACAACATAGAGATGAGTTTTACTCACGTGGGCAACTCACCTCTGTGCTATTTCCTCCAGGGAAGAGAAATTAATCTAAAGAGTCTTTGCCAAGATGGCAACCAACTACCTCTCCCTTCACATTTTGAAAAGGGTTAGAATTCATCTACAAGACTGGGATAATCATCAGACTACAGCCATAACCTGGATTCTTCATTTCTTTGTTTTTCTGATAAATGTTCATTGAACATCTAAGAGTACCAGGCAGTGCTGTTCAATGATAAAAATAAAAATAACTATTGAGTGACATATGCTAGGCCTTGTGTTAAATACATGATATAATAACAGTACCCATTGTGATGGGTACTATTATTATTCCCATTTTACAAATGAGGAAACTGAGGCACTGTGAGTTTAGGTAAATCACCCAGGATCAGGAATGAGTAATGGCAGGACTGAAATTTAAACACAAGTAGTCCTCTACAGCCCAGATAGTGTCCCTGCTCTCATGTTATAAGCATTCAATTAATTAGAAAAGAGAATGTGGTGAGCACTATAAAACAATCAAGAGTTCTAAGTCTTTGTAATATAAACAGGGGTGGAGGTAGAATGTTCAGGGAAGGTATTCTGAAGGAAGTAATGAAGCTGTAGCCAAAAAAATTACCCAAAGTCTACATTAGATAAGTAAGAGAGGGTGTGGGAAGATTAACAAATTTGGGAATTGAGCTGTGCTGCATCTCTTGGTGAATTGTGCATAAGGTACCTGTGTGAGCCCACTTGGTGCATTTGTGATTCCACCTTGTTATGAGGTAACCCAATCCATCATGCTTTTCCAAACATATACTCAAGTACACTACACACTTGCACTGTTAACTATCAACTAGATAGAAATTACTTGGGCAGAAGAGTGATGATGCATCAAACAACTGAGAAACCCCAGTTATAACTGGCTCACTAACATGAGTAACAGCTTAGTTAAAGCACACAGACATTGGATAAATGCAAATCCACTCTAATCTAAGCTGTGCCATGTATATGCTTTCTTAACTTGAAATTAGTTACTTATTTCTTCTTGGCCTCAATTTATCTCATCTCCAAAGTGGAACTAATAACACATGCCATTGTTTTAAGAATTAAATAGATAAAATATTTAAACAGTTAAAAAATAGACAACAAATAACAGCCATATGTTTACTAGCTTAAAAAAACAGCATCTCCCTGGCTAGCATAGCTCAGTGGATTGAGCGTGGGCTGGGAACCAAAGTGTCCCAGGTTCGATTCCCAGCCAGGGCACATGCCTGGGTTACAGGCCATGACCCCCAGCAACCACACATTGATGTTTCTCTCTCTTTCTCTCTCTCTCTCTCTCTCTCTCTCTCTCTCTCTCTCTCTCTCTCTCTCTATCTCTATCTCTATCTCCCTCCCTTCCCTCTCTAAAAATAAATAAATAAAATCTTAAAAATTAAAAAAAAAGAAAAAACAGCATCTCAACTTTGAGATGAAATTTCCACTAGAACTTTGAGAGTGTATTTTCAGGTGGTGAAAGAAATCTACCTTCTCAGACAATCATGAATTACTTCCCCTCGCAGAATAATTAAACAGTCCCTCTCTCCCTGGAGCTGCATGCTCTGCAGGCCTTCAGCGCAGAAGCCTGCAGCTGTGCCTTGGGTGAATTCTTTGGGCTCAGGCACCCTTCCTGGTGGTGCTTCACAGCTGATGTTGGTGTTTCTGGTTCATAACATTTTTTTTTTGTTGCTATTTAATTTAAAGACTACATGCAAACAGTAACTAGGGAAATGGAGTGACTATGTTATTATCACACCAAAAAAAAAGACTTTTAGACAAAAATTGTTACAAGAGAAAAGGCAAGACAACATATAATGATAAAAATATCAATCCATAAAAGAGAGATATTATAAACAAAAATGTAAAAATTGACAGATTAAAGGGAGACTAGACAGTTCTACAATAAGAGTTACAGATTTCAATATCCAATTTTCAATAATGTATACAATAACTAGAAATAAGATCAATAAGGGAATAGGGTATTTAAACAACACTATAAACCAACTAGAACTGAAATATGTATGACCCAAACATACTGGAATACATGTTCTTCTCAAGTGAACATGACAAATTCTTCAGGCTCAGCTACAGGTTAGGTCACTAAACAAAGTTCGATAAATTTAAAATGATTGAATCATCTAGAGTATCTATTCCCACTGCAAAGGAATGAAATTAGAAAGTAATAACAGAAAGGAAACTGAAAAATTCACCAATATGTAGAAATGCCACAACTTACTGTTAAACAACCAATGTTGTTTACTAGCCATATGACAAAACACAAAGGAAATAGGAAAATATCTTGAGACAAATGTGAATGAAAATACAACACACCAAAACTAAGGGAATGAGCAAACAGCAGTCCCCAGAGGAAAATTTATGTCTGTGAATACCTATGCTGTAAAACAAAAGGATCTCACCTTGATAAATAAGAAAAAGAAGAAAATATTAAACTAAAAGCAAGTGGAAGGAATAAAATAACTATTAGAATAGAAAAGTGAAATACAGAATAGAAATAATAGAACCAACCAAACTAAAGCTTGGTTCTTTGAAAAACTTGACAAATATTTAGGAAAATTAATCAAGAACAGCAGAGATGACACTAATTATTAAAATGAGGAATGAAAGCAACAATATTACCAGCAAAGTTATAGAGATTTTTAAAGTAAGAAAATAGTAAGCAACCTAAGTGCCCAGCAGTAACTGAGTGGAAAAGAAAAACTATGGTACATTTATACAATGAAATACTAGACAGCAGAAAGAAGGAGCTCCTACTCTTAGTGACAGTATGGATGGAACTGGAGAGCATTATGCTAAGTGAAATGAGTCAGGCAGTGAAAGACAAATACCATATGATCTCACCTAAAAGTGGAACCTATTCAACAAAACAAACAAGCAAGCAAAATAGAACCAGAGACATTGAAATAAAGAACAAACTGACAGTTACTAGAGGGGAGAGGAAGAGGAATAACGGGGGAAAATAGGGGAAGGTCTATCAAGAAACATGTATGGAGGACACATGGACAGAGTCAAGGGGGTGGATTGGATTGTGGGAGGCAGGGACAGGTAGGGCAGGGGCCTGTGGTGGGATGAAAATGGAGACAACTGTACTTGAACAACAATAAAAAAGTATCTATTAGAGATATTAATATTTTTAAATGTTTTTCTTTTTGTTATCTCTTCTCTCTCAAACATTTTTTCTATATTATACAGGAAGGGCAATGAAAATGAAGGACTTTTCAATTTCTGTCTCAGTTCTTCCCACTTATGATAGTTCAGGGTTATGCAATTTCTGCTTGGGAATTTTCTTGCAATTTTTTGTTATTACATTTTTTTTTCTTTTTTTCCCCTGTATGCACTGATTTCCATTAGATTTTTATAGTTTCTGATAGCTGCATTTTCTTAGAATCTTGGTGATTCATTAATTGCTTACTTTGCTCTCAGCCAAAATTGATTCTTTTCCTAGGTTTCTATCAGGGTGGTTCATACATCATCTGGGAGAAAGTAATACTAATCTTGTCTACTTATGTGGAGTGAATCATTCCCATGTAAATGTAAGCAAAATTGACATGTTTTTTAATGGGGAAAAAAACTTTAAGAACTTTGCAAGCTTCATTACATTCTTTTAAACTCTGAGAGTTGGTGACAGGTCCTGATCCTGCAGAGACCTGTTGCCTGTTTGTGTCAAGGGCTCATTAGCCAAGCACACGAGTTGGAAAATAACATCCACAGAAGAACGGCACTCACACTCACAATGAATCAAATTTATTTTCTGCTTTGTATGATTGCATAAATACCACAGGTTTATTGTAATACACTGCTGAATTTCAGTTAAACAAAGAAAATTAATAAAATGATTTACTCTGAGATTCTCATAGTTAACATCAATGATTATATTCTTCTCGATCATTTCTGATGTGTGTGCATACTTGGTGCACAAAGTATGAGTGTGATACCTGTGTTTTTATAGGAGGTGCTCACTTTTATGCACATTTATTTCCCTTCCCTTAGATTTCCTCTTCTGTTTATCATCTCTAGGAAAATATACTTAAAAACAGTAACTTGTGAACATTCCCATAAGTACTCCAAGCTCTTCTTATTATAAGCAAATATTTTAATAACAATAGTTGTTCTATCATATCAGTGGATTATATTATATAAAATATTTAATTTGATATACACATAAACCCTGCCTAACACTCACTGGTATCATCATAGCAACATCATTTATTGTAGAAAACTACATTCCTAATGAAAGATGTTTTTCTTCTCTGACAACATAATTTCTTTATCAAGTCATTGCTAGGCCTAAATAGACATAAAATGTTAATTAATATTCCATTACCAATCTGGTTTTAAAAATTTCTGTGACAAATTATGAAAATGAGTGACATAGTTTCCAATATATGCTATAGCAGAGACTATATTACAATCGAATCCATTACATTGATCCTTGTCAAAAATTCTTACTGAAAAGGAACATTTCACAATAAAATTATACCACTCACCTAAGAGTGATTCACTATTTCTGGACACATGTACAACTTTTCAACTGAAGACAGAAAGTCTCTCAAAGTTTTAACTAACTTTTAATATGGAAATAGATAAATTGATTTTAAGATAAACAGCTGTTGAAATTTTATTAAAGATCTGTGAGACATCAATCAATGCCTGTAAATAGGCTCACCTTTTATAAGTGAAGTAGATTATTTACATAGCAGTTTCTTCAGTGCCTTTATGACATCCTTGTTTCTTAGACTGTATATCATGGGGTTAAATAAGGGCGTCGCGATGGTGTAGAAAAGAGAAAGCACTTTGTCAGTTCCTGCTGAGTCTTGGGTCTTGGGTCTTAAATAAGTGATAGTGGCCGATCCAAAGAACAGTGTCACCACTATAAGATGAGATGAGCAGGTGGAGAAGGCTTTGGCCCGACTTGTGGCTGATGGCAGTTTAAGAACTGTAGAGATGATTTTGCCGTAGGAGGCAAGGATTGACAGAAATGGAACTGTGACAAACAGCACAGCGACTATGTAGACCATCATTTCATTGACAGTGGTGTTCCCACAGGCCAACTTGATTATTGGGGGGATGTCACAGAAGAAGTGGTTGATGAGGTTAGAACCACAAAAGGACAGAGAGAAAATCTGGAATGTCTGCCCTATTTGGACTGGAATGCCACCCATCCAAGAGCCAGCCACCAGCTGGACACAGACCTTGTGGTTCATAACTAGAGGATAGTGCAGAGGGTGACAAATGGCCACATAGCGGTCATAGGCCATCACAGCCAGAAGGAAACACTCAGTGGCTCCCAGCATGAGGAAGAAGCACATTTGTGCAGCACAGGCAACTAAAGATATTCTTCTTCTCTGGGTCCAAAGATTCGTGAGCATTCTGGGGAGAATAACTGACACATAGCAGATTTCCAAAAAGGAAAAATTGCCCAACAAAAAATACATTGGGGTCTGGAGAGCAGGGTCTAGTTTCGTTATTAGAAATACAGTGCCATTGCCTATCAATATCATGATATAGACGATTAAGAATAATCCAAATAGAAACCACTGGAGATGGGGAACATCAGCAAAGTCCAGGAGAACAAATTGCATCAGTTCAGTCATATTTCCCTCTGGTGGCTTTTCTTGGTGCTTCATCTGTGGACAGAGGAAATTAACAGTGTGCTTTTATTTTTACCCTCATGGATGAGTGCCTCTTCTTTAAATTGTATCTGGATGTGAAGATTGGTTTTCAAGATCACTGCAATGGTTTCTAATTAATACATTTCTCATTTTCTCAGTATAGACATTACAGATTATCACTGTAAAATTCCCTTAAATTATTTTTAAGATCATTGTTCATACTTTCTGAATACAGCCCAGAATAAACCAAACTATGTCCTGCTCAACACAGACACTGGAGAAATTGGGAGTTGCTGAACACAGACCCACAGCTTGGCCATGTAATCTCCCTTTTCGTGAATTATGCTTCTTGACAATCCAGCTCTGTATTAAAAATTGTCTTCCTGTACTTGAACAACAATAAAAATCAAAAGTATTTAATAAAAAAGTCTCCCTTATACTTTTTCAACTGCCTATTGCAAACCTTCATTTCTCTTCCATCATTTGATTACCTTGAACATACATGTCCTTATTATACAGTTCATATTATTAGGTAGTTGACAGAGAGAGAGAGAGAATTTTATGGCACATAGTAGAATAAAACAAATTATTTTTAGTAGAAAACTGAGTGGGGAATATAAGAGGGTTCTATCTGGAAAATCTGCCTGGGAACACAGACATGGAGAGAAGCAGGAAAGAGGAAACCCTGGACACACAGAACTGGCCTAGAATGTGGGAGCTCACCTGTGTGCACGTGTGTGGCAGGGGGAAATGTCTTACCTGGGATGTTTACCGCATGTGCTGAGTGCCCCTCCACTATCTCTGTAGTTCTTTAGAAAGAACACTTTAGGTGAGCATTTCTAAACTCCCTTTTTTTTAGACATAAAGATACTGACATTGATTAATGGCAGATACTTTGATCATTTGCACAAAAGTTCTTTTTTTCCCAATGTATTGCTATTTTAATTTGGATAGCTTAAGAAAATTGGAACATTTGCACAAAAGTTTTATGATGACAAGTCAGAGCCTAGGATTTCTTTTCTTAATTATTGGACTTGAGTGTGAATCCTAACTCCAAACTCTGTGAAATTAAGCAATTGCTTACATTTTCTAAGTTTTACTTCCAATAATATAGTAGGTAAAATTGCCTATCACTTTTAATCTGGTATTGGTTATGGTTTCATAATTATAAATATGAATATGAGTTATGTTCCTAACTTTTTATCCCTCAGAGTTGTAACACATCGCCTAGTAAAATTGTACTTAATAAGGTTATTGAGTTTCTTCTGTTGGTAATTACTTTTTCCCATTGTTTTCCATTCACTCCAGGACTGGAGTAAAGTGAGTGACACTCTTGGGTATACAATTTGAGAGGCACTGACTCACTTTCAAGGGTGGCTGATTCTGCCCTGTACCATCCTGAAGGTGTGGTCCTCCTTAGATATCGCATCCCAAGCATCTCTTGGCTCAAGATGTGGCTCAGCACTGCTTTTCATTTCTGTGTCCTGGTGTGTTTGAACCATGTCCTCCAAACAGAGGGTAACTATAGCGCCATGGATGAGGAATGTAATCCTACCAAGATGGACAGGATTTGAATTGTAGTTTCTCTACCTGCTGGCTGTGTGACCTCTCGCACATTGCTTAATACTCTGTGCCATAGTTCACTCGAGTTTATAATTGGCTAACCAACATATAAATACTTAGAATTGTAACATGAATTAATTCATTTAATGTATCCAAAAGCAACTTGAAGAAGTCCTGACATTTATAAACGTATTTATAAATACTAGCTATTATTGTTTTTATTACAAACTAAATTTTATTTTTCTAAATTTTACTCTGTGGTCTTCTAAACTGCATGAAAAAATACCCTCTAACTTACTTTATGTGTGCATCACATGTTTAATTTAGGACAGGAATGAGATCTTAAAGCAATCATCAGAGTGTTATAAAATTCTCCATGAATTTTCTGCCAATATTTTTGTTTGTATTCTTATCTCTAATCTGTGGACCTAATTCTAAGATTACTCATCACTCTCCAGCCCTTAGTGTTGCAATCTGGCTCCTTCCTTTTGGAAGCCTTTTCTCTTACTATCACTAAATGATCTGAGAGATGAGGACTGTGACTATTTTTCTACTTGAGACCAATATACATTTTAGAATATGCCTGGTTCCAAAACTAAGTAAAGCATGAAACACTTTTTAAGTGAAACCATTATTCTTACAAGGGAGAAAAGAATTAACATACCATGTAATCCAACTTTTAGAAAAGATTTTATTTATTTATTTTTAGAGGGGGAGGGAGAGAGAACGAGAGAGAGAGAGAGACATCTATGTGTGAGAGAAACATCAATTGGCTGCCTCTCCCACACCCCAACCAGGGACCTGGCTTGTAACCCAGGTATGTGCCCTGACTGGAATCAAACCAGTGACCTTTTGGTTCACAGGCTGGCACTCAACCCCCTGAGCCACACCAGCCAGGGTGTAATCCAGTTTTTAAGTATCATATTTATGAATGGTAGCATTTAATGTAAGTAATTTAACTTATTACTTCAATAAAGTGGCTTCTGTTGCTAAAGATATCTATATATATCTTTATTATATATATAAGATATATATAAGAAATATTATATATATATATATATATATATATATATATATATATATATACTTTGTAATGGCACAAACCCAATCTTTGGTGATAAAATCATAAATGTATAATATAAAATATGCAAAATTTGTGCATGGTTTTCTCTAGAGGAGAACAAGGTAGAAAAAATAGATTTACTTTTTTGTGCTTTAACAAGATTATCTAAATTACTATTCTTTCTTGTAAATGTTTAAGTTCTTATTATTCAAGGAAATCAAATTCAATCTTTAATAGTTTTATTTTAAATTCCAGCTTTCATTCCTTGGATAAATCCAAATAATTAAGGGAATGTTTTAATTTGTTACATATAAGAAGCTACCTAAGCTTCAGTTATATTTATATATTTGATATAAAAAGTCTAATTAAATCTTGAAATCAATAAAATACTTAAAATTTTATATTTAAAAAGGTACTTAATTTTGTCTTTTTCCTGTTAAAATAAATGTTCTTTGGATTCCCTAATGGCTGGACATTTATTTCATGGATCGTTTCACTTCAAATCTCCTATTATAATATCAAGCTGAATGCATAAATATTAAATTTATTTGCTATGTTGGCTGAAAATGAAGTTTTCTATAATATTATCTATACCTAGAAAATATTCTTCAATATTACAGTTTTCAGTATTGTGAAGTGATTTCACATCATTATTTATCATTTCAGTATACATTGTATTTAACAGAATTTCAATATGCAGGAGTTGCTTCACTACAATGACACATACCCTACTATAAGTTAAATATTCATTTTAAATTTAAAAACAAGTACTAAAGCTTAATATCAGTATAAAGTAGTTCACATTTACCTTTTTTATTTGTGATGTTGCCGATTTTTCTCACTATAGCGGGTTTAAATTTTTAAATTAATGTAGGTGAAAGCACTTGTTTCATGCACCTCAAAATAGTGTGTTCTTTTTAAACATAAGATGCTCTTTTAATAAAAGTTGTCATCTCTGCCCCAGGGATCTCTTCCACCTGACATATTTAAATTTTTAATTAAAACAATACTTTGGCACTGTCTGATTTGCTGTGTGTATTTTTTCCCTGAAAGCTCTCACTTTACCCAGAATTTTCCTTCCTCAATCTCTCTGTGGAGTAGAGTGTTGAGTGGACCTTATTTCTTAGACACAAAGAGCATGCTGAGCAATACTATTTGAGGCCATCCAATATTGACAAACATTCAATTTTTACCTTATTTAATATAAATGCTCTATATGGAGCTTCTGCTCCTATTAGATGGAAATCTTGAAGTTGTTCTTCTTACAAGGATTTAAAAAAAGATTGTATATATTTATTTATTTTAGAGAGATGGGAAGGGAGAGAGAGAGGGAGAGAAGCATCCATGTGCAAGGGACACATCAATTGGTGGCCTCTAGCTTGTCTCCAACTGGGGACCTGGCCTGTAACCCAGGCATGTGCCTTGACCGGAATGAAATCAGTGATCTTCTGGTTTTCAGGCTGGCATTCAATCCACTGAGCCACACCAGCCAAGGCGAACTTGTTTATTTTTTTTTAAAAACATTCTTTTCTAATAGGTTGCTTCATTGCTAAAAGCTGGCCCGTGTAACAGTTGTAATAAATGTTCTGAAGACAGGTATTATTTATATATACAAAACTAATGCATCTGTTTCTTCATGACCACCTGAGCAAACCTGAGATTTAACTGTTGAATGTATTTATTAAACATAGTTCAAAATTTAAAATTTTAACTCAAGATAAATATTAATAGGGAGAAAGTTTTTCCTTTTTTTAACAGTATCACCATCTTTTCCCAAATTTACCTAACAGCTTTAAGTTGTGAATACTTTCAAACTTTACTTCTAATCAAATGAGAATCTGGTGAAAGTCCAGCTGACATATGAGGAAAGATGCCAAGAGAATAGGCTTCAACTGTGGGAAAGACGTATTGTTTTCAGTGCTGACGTTGTTTAAGAATCTTGGGTTGGAACCAATTTCTCATGACAAAAACAGGATGCTGCTTCCTATTATTTAGTGAATGGTGATTTCTAGAGGTTTATGCTTATGAGGAAAATACATTTACAAGACAGGAAACTCCTATAGTCTTGTGACACCGGAAAGTGACTAGGAGAGTTTCTTACAAAATATCAGGAGTCATTTGCCATCAGGGAAGGCCAGGGAGGAGTGGGCAGTGAGACACCTCAGGGGACCAAGATGTGACACAGCACAGCACCAGAGTGAGGAGCAGGCAGGGCTGACTACTGCAGGTGTGCATCCAAGTAGCTCAGCTGAAATGGAGTTCTAAGCTTCATCATCAGCACGGTGTAGTATCACTCATCGCTAGAGATATCTCCTGGTGCCAGAGTATAAATTCTGGAAAAAGATCCAAATACAAGTGAGAATGTATCATTTAACAAACAGAGCTCACCAAATTGGCAAGTTATGGACGACAAAATAAATGCTACTGGGAGAACTTAGGAGCCTTACGAGAAAAAAAATAAATAATAAACTTTTCTTAATCCCTTATACTATAGCAAGAAAAACTCCCAATAATATACAAGTTTTAATATTTTAGAAAGTGAAATGATAAGGGTAATCTATGAAAAATCTTTAAATAATTTTACAGTAAGAAAAATGAACTATAACTCAAAATTTAGAAAGCAGGACACAAAAATTGAAAAAAAAATCTTTGCAAAATAAATAATTCTGCATTGTAAAAAGAAACAAACCTTCAATGTGAAGTCAAATAGAATTGATAAAATGGAAAAGTAATTACAAATAATATCTCAAATAAAGTGTTCTTATTCTTAAATACTCAGGATCAGTCCAAAATTAAAAAAACACAAACAAACTGAACAGATGAAGAAACATTTCACAGAAAAGATTTGAAAGTGATTTTTTAAACATTTAGACACTCAACTTCAATTATAAAAAAATTAAATTTTAATTTGAACAAGTAATTAGTTAAAAAACAAGACACTCCCTGTGCATTTTATGTATATAAGGAGAAAGCAGGCACCATTGATCAGCATCAGAATTGTGTTTGCTTTTTGAATCAATCAGTAAAATTTGCAGACATATGATATTCAGTGACATGATATTGCATCAGCCGCAGATTGTTATCCAACTAAGTAGAAAATATCACATGGGCTATCACTTTCTGACTTCATGAACCTTAATTTCGAATTGTCACATATCCTTGTTTCTCCCAGAGCTCTCTGATGTGTCTAAAATAAAAGTTTTATAATTTATGGAAATTTCCCTAGTGCTTGCAATAAGAAGATTGCTTTGCCATGACCAGTGATCTTAACTGGTCATGCACATTATTTCTTTATTTGTTGGAAAATATATGTGGCTTAGTTTGGAGTAAGTCCTTGCATAGGTTTGATTCATTTCCCCCAAACAATTCAGTAATATCACCACTCTTGAATATATTTGTGGTGTTGATTATTTTTTGAGGTAAAGGGCAATTAATTTTCCTGTAATAGTTTCAGGAAAAATAGAAGTGTGGCATTGTTCCTGGTGGAAAACAAGTTCTTGCAATGTCTAAAGGAAAAGAATTTCCTGAGACCAGCATGGGAGGGTGGGATTCCATGGTACGGTTTCTTTATGAGGTACAATGAAGGGGGTTCCCCTTCTGACTTCCCGATGTCCCATCTTCATCCACCTCACCATGGATAAAGTCCCATCTTGTCTGCACTAGGGCAAGGATGTGGGCCACTGCCCAGAGTTTGTGTTGCGTATTCAAGTCCAGTCCATTTCAGACAGGAAAAGTCAAGAACCATATGGTATCACTCATATGTGGGATGTGAAAGTGAAAACCACAGGTGAACAAACAGACAAACAAACAAACAAAAACTCAGGCACAGGCAGCAGTGTGGTGGTGACTAGAAGGAAGAGGGGTGGGTGGGTTAGTAGTAAATGGTAAAGGGTGTCACATAAATGGTGAGGGAAGAAGATTTAAATTGGGTGGTAGGAATCCTGTGGTAGGCACACAGTGCAATATGCAGATGATGTATCATAGAACTGTACACTTGAAATGTATATAATCTCATTAATAATCAATGTCACCCCCAATAAATTTAATTAAAAGATAAAGCAAAACAAAATTAAAGAATTCTCTAGATAAAAGCAGACTGTTGGCTAAGGTGCTGTTTCGGTGCACCTTCCTGCATCCATGAGAGCTCCCATTGGTCCACACCTTTTACACCTGTGGCGTGGTTAGTACTGATTCATTTATTTAAAAAATTGTGTGTTCTTGAGGAGTGTGTCATAGATCTCATTTGATTTTAATATGCCTTTTACTGGTCACTGATGAGTTATTTTCATTTTCTTGGTCATTTGGATTACCCTGTTTTGTGAAATGCCCCTTCAGGTTTCCTGTCAACTTTTCTCTCAAGTTTTCTGTGTTTTGAATTTAGAGCAGTTCTTTGTATGTGGTGTATTAAGCATTTTGCATTGAAAATTTCACTCTGAATGGCTTCCTTGCATGAAGAATACTTCTTTGTCAATTCCATTCAACATATCAATGCTTTCCACTATGGCTCCTAATCTTATTAAAATATTTTTTTCTCACAGCTGAGGCCATAAAAAATATTACCTTTGAAAAGAGTCATGCTGCATTTAATATTTAGGCTTAAAGATTATCTGAATATTTTTGCAAATTCTGTGAAGCAAGGGTCACTTTTTACACATTTACATGAATTTAAATTAATGTAACTTGTTAAAATGCCATCTTTTCTACACTGCAAACTTTTACATATTCCAACGTGTTCATGTTCTGCAGTCATTCAGCAATTATTCTCAAAAGGGTTTCCATATACAGCATTTTTTACTGGCTGACTTCTTTTTAATTCAATAATAACAATGAATGGAGAGAGGAGCTAAAATATACACTATGATTTTTGGGGAAATATTGGGGCATGAATTACTAGATAGAAGATATTATATTTTTGTGTAAACAGTTTCAAATGAGCAGCAAATTTATGCTGACAGAGACTAGTCCACTACCCATAAGATTTTCTGAAATATTAGTTTCTTATTGGAAATATTACCATTTGCAATAGCAGAAAGTTGAGCCAAAAATGGCAACTTCAAGAATAAGTAAGGACAATCAATTCACTGTGGAGCAGAAAAAGAGAATACAAACTAACTTCTAATCAGACAAAAGCAGAATTAAAGGGGAAAACAGAAAATACATTCAAATCAGTGGCTGATGCATTGAACATTAAGGTACCATTTCCTCTAGGCCATACTGTCACCCTTATTCCTCAGAATGTATATCATGGGATTAAACATCAGGGGGACAATGGTATAGAAAAGAGAGAGAAATGTGTCTGTCCTGGAAGAATGTTTGGATTTGGGTCATGAATGTTTGGATAGCAGAACAAAGCCACAACTATGTTGTGAGATGAGCAAGTAGAGAAAGTGTGGGCTCATCCTGTTGCTAATGGCAACCTCAGGGTGGTGGAGACAATTTTACTGTAGGAGCCAAATATCAACATAAAGGGAATCATAATACACAGCACACGAACTGTAAAGACCTGAATCTCCCACAGGAAAGTGTCCCCACGGACCAGCTTGAATACTGGGAGGAGGTCGCAGAAGAAGTGAATAACTTAGTTAGATCCACAAAATGGCAGGGAGCCAATGTGGCACGTCTCCCCTAACTTGACTGGAGCTCCATTCATCCAACAGTCAGTCATTGTCAGCCAGGTACAGAGCTGCTGCTTCCTACCCTGAGGACACTGCAGAATGTCACAACTGGACACACTGCTATCACAGAATGTCACTGTCAGGAAAAAGAATTCTGTGTGCCCAAGCATTAAGATAAAACATACTTTTGTTACAGAAACAATGAAAGATAGATTTCTTTTGTGAGTCTAAATTTTTATGAGTATTCTATAAAGAGTGAGAAATAGCATAACAGATTTCCAGGAAGAAAAAATTGCTGAGGAAAAAAAGCACTGGAGTTTCGAGAGCCTGATCAGCTCTGATTATGAGGATAATGATGCCTTTTCCCTTGAGCCCTATTACACAAACAAGAAAAATATCACAAAAAATTATTCAGAGATTGGGAATACAATAAAATCCCCCCAAATCAAATTCCATCATTGCAGTAAAATTTGCTTCTGGTTGGTATGTTTTGGTGTTCCATCTGTAAAAATAGTGACATTAATCATCTATCCTTCTGATTTTTTTATTGCCCAGAGGAGGTTGAGGAATTAATATATGAAGTCATTATTTCCATTCAAATGGCAGCATTTTTTATAATAATATTAAAGAGAAAAAATGAATACAATGGTGAACACATGCTAAATCTAAACATTGGGACACAATGAAATATATAGTAAGTTGGCATTTTAATGCAATCAAAGGGTTCTGGAAATATCATTTTTAGCTTTTGTTTGTGGACAGGGCAAAGTGAGTCTTTTTACCCCACGTACTACAGAGTCCTTCAGCAGAAACATTGGCGTCTGTCACAGTTCCCAGTGGGGAGCTCACCATACTGTTCTGCCTTGTGCTTCTGGCCACAGGAGGCTTCCACCTGCCCTTTGGCAAGCAGAGCATGTGCATTCCTGAACTGTAACACTGCTCTTGCTCTTCCTGATTCTGCATGAACTTTTCCCCAGAATTTTATTCTTGTTTAACTTATGTATCAAAATCAAATGCATGACATTATCACCAGGCATCATGTTTCAAGAGCTTTCCTTTACTCAATCTCGTCATGCAGCAGAGAGTCGATAAATGTATTCTGACCTATAAATTGGTTAATTAGTAATGAACATAAGAAGTAAATTGCATAGCTAATATTAGAGGAATGTTGCTTTGTGCATATAACCTGTGTGTCTTTTTATCTGTGATTACTTGTTCTCATGAAAATACTTCTCATTTTAATAATTATCTGAGATACATATAGAAATCCAAATGGAACAGAATAATTCTTATGAAATATAATTGTTAGGCAGTTGCTCCCCAAAATCAAGTTCTAAAGTATTGGCTTCAAGTTTGTAGTTCTCCTTTTAAGGTAGAAAGAACTGTGGAAACTAATATAGACAAAACAACTTCTGAATGGAGTCAGAGCCACTATCCCAGGGGCAGGGCCTTGCATTTCTTACTTCTCAATCAGGCCTTCAGAATGTTTGGCAAAATAACCTTTACACTGGGCCAAAGCAGCCTTGTATTCCAACTGTTTTCAGAACTAACAGGGAAGCAAATATCCTGACTGCAATACTGAACATTACATTCTTAGAATTAGCACCATTATGTATGCCTAAAGACTAACTTAGCTTGGGTGTACCTATAGAAATTTCTTCCTTGGCTTATAAGTACCCATAGAAAGTCCTTCGTTCTTTTCATGTAATTATTTTCCTTCCCTTTCACATAAATACTCCTTGCCTCCATCCCATAACACAAACACTATTTGGATTTCTGCCTTCATCAGTGCTACCCAAATAGCTATTCTTTGATCTAAAATAAATGCTGTTACTTCTCACTTTGGCTCTTTATTTTTAAGGATAACAGAACCCCACCCCCCAACCTCCCAAAAAGAATAAGGTGGTTTGGAAAATAAAGTTCAGAAAGAAAAAATTGTATGTGTTTTGAAGCAATTAAAAGTACAAAGAAAAAAAATAAGGTGACAAAGAAATGAGAAATCCTATGTTTGTATACTGCCTTAATTTTATTATTCTTAATAAGAAAATCAGTTCTAAAGAAATATATATATGTTAGGTTAAAAAAGGCAGAGACTTAATCTCCCTTTAATGCAGCATATAACTTTTTCTATGGTGAGTCATAGCAGCACCTATAAATAAAGATAAACCAGTGTTGTTCTGATTAAAAGGGATGTGGTCCAAATAACTTTCAGTTATTTACCTGGTTAATTATTCACACAAACATGCTGTATTTATGTAGGGCTCTATGATCTCTACAGTGCTTTAGTGTCAGTTCCTTTTTCAATTTCCTGTATCATCACAAAAGTGAGAAAATTACATTTTCAGCTTTGACTTGAGTGGAAATTTTGAGCTGAAATATGCCTTCTTTAACATGGTGTCTTCTGAATTTTGGTTCTCAGAATTTTGGCTTTGAATTTTACAGTATTCTAAAATAAATAAAAATATCAATATAACAATCAGATTGATATAAAATAATGGATATGTTCTCCTCCAGATTTAGTTGTAGCTGCTTTTATCCTGCTCCATGGAACAGTTTAAGTACATGTGCTCTTACATGTGTATGTAAGAAACCCTTGTTTTAATAAGAATTGATATTTTCCCCTCACAACTGAAACTAGTATGTCTTGGTTACAATGAGACCAATGGGCATCATGATATGCTGTTTAAGGTATAATAAAACTACCATGGATACTCAAAACTGTTTATTTACTGATAGTTTTCAACCATCATAATGGGCGTTTGACAATCCTGGCTTCATTATATTAGAGAAATTGCAGCCTCACCTCAGTGCCTCTTGTCCTCTGAAGTCTCCAGAAGTCTGCATTCTTTACATACTTCATTCAATTCCAAGTAAGCCTGCAGTATTGCATAGAGGGGACAAAAAAAATCCTAGGAAGTTCCAGCTGCTGAATGTGTTTCAGACCTCTCAGGCATGCCTGCATCAGAGCAAATGCACGTGCAGAATGGCCCAGAGGCTTCACATGACCCCAAGTTACCTCTGTGTGCTCCTTATACATGTTTGATAAGAGCATTTCATGGATAGGAAATATTTGTTTGATAAATTATTTGGCATGTTCAGGGATAATATTTTCCTAATTGGGTTGATATGATGACATCTCAAAAATGTTAACATATTTGTATGATTGTCATTAAGTTTGAATAGATTTAAATTATCTTAGTTATTTCACCTATGTCTTATTTAGTGCTCAACTTCTCAACATTTATAGTGTCTTACATATTTAAGTTTTTGCTTTTTTTACTTGGTCAATTTGAATTGGTTTGAATTATTTTTGTCAGCAACATATAAAAAGCATTTTATACATTTTTGATACTGAAAAAGAGACATAGCCCCAATTTATGAATTTCCCACTAATATAATCTCTGTTCATTTTGATTTGTCCAAGACCAGAAACACATAAATGTCATTATTTGTATAATTTTTACATTGTTTATCATCTTCCTCATTTGTCAAATTTAGAACCTCTTCACTGATTTAATACCTACTGACATTTTTCTTTCTTTTTTGTTTTGAGGATTGTTTTATTTAGAATAATCTAATATTTTCAACAATGTTCATTTTTAATATTACCTTTGTCAACCTCAATGTATACTATAAAGGCCTTTTACTTGTTTTTCTAAAAAACCAGAGTAAATATTTCAGATACTTCTAATACTAATTAGATATGACTAAAGCAAAGCCTGAAGCTAGAAGGGGAGGGGATGATGTAATAACAGAACAGAGTGCTGAGATAATAGTGGAGGGGGCACCCTCAGGATTTGTAGTCATAAAGTGCCATGGACAGCAACAACAGATAGAAAGGAGGGGAAATGCAAAGCAAACACTTAGATTCCCCTACTTCTGACATCTTGGCTGCTGCTGGTTTTTTTATTGGCCAAATCCAATCACAGTGCAGAGCAGGTCAGTAACCATATCTGAAGGAATGGGAAGATTAAAGAAAATACATCAGAGATTATAACTCTAATCCATGATCATGTAACACACTCAGTTAACATTGTATTGCTGGGGCAATCTCCTTAACTCACTTGTTCATAATGAGAGGAAAGATGAATTCTTCAGATTAGATTGTTACAAGTGAGATAATCTGTGCCCTCATTATAGAGAAACCCTTTCCTTAACCTTATGAAACTAAAACCCCTTAACATAATGTGAAGTTCCTATCATGATATTCATGATCATCATTTAAAAATATGACAACAAAACTATATTTTTTCTGTTGTATCTACATGGCCAACACATAAACAAAGTCTTCTGTAATTTCAAGTGTCTGAATCATTGTAATGACTTAGTTAGTAGTTTTTTCAGTGCCACCATGATGTCTTTGTTCCTCAGAGTGTATATGATGGGATTCAATGTCGGGATCAAAACGGTGTAGAAAAGAGAGATCAGTTTTCCAATTCCTTCAGATTCATTTGGTTTGGGTTGTAAATAAGTGATGGTAGCTGTGCCATAGAATAAGATGACAACTATGAGGTGAGAGGAACAGGTGGAGAAGGCTTTAGACTTGCCTCTGGCTGATGATAGTTTCAGAATGTTGGAAATAATTTTGCCATAGGAGGCAACAATCAACAGAAATGGAATTATGATAAATACCACAGCAGATCCATAGAGTATTACCTCATTCACAAACGTGTCCCCACAAGCTAGCTTGAGTACAGCTGGGAGGTCACAGAAGAAATGATTAATTGTGTTAGATCCACAAAAGGGCAAAGAAAAAATCTGCCATGTTTGCCCAATTATGAAGGGAACTGCACTGACCCAGGAGGCAATCACCAGCTGGACACAGACCTTCTGGTTCATCACTACAGTGTAATGCAGAGGGTTACAAATGGCCACATAGCGGTCATAAGCCATCACTGTCAAGAGGAGACACTCCGAGCCTCCGAATATAAGGACGAAACACATTTGTGTTGCACAAGCGAGCAAAGAAATCTTTCCTTTTTGTCTCAAAAGGTCCATGAGCATTCTAGGGATAGTGACTGTGACATAACAGATTTCTAGAAAGGAAAAATTGCTGAGAAAAAAATACATGGGGGTGTGGAGAGCAGGGTCAATTTTTGTTATCAGTATAATGATGCTATTGCACATGAGGATGGTCAGATAGATGACTAAAAATATCCCAAATAGAATCCACTGCATACTTGGGACATCAGAAAAGCCCAAGAGAACAAATTCCATCATTGTAGTGACATTCGATTTTTCTGTTTTTAATTTGTTCTTCATCTGCAAATATGGTAAATTCAAGGTGGTTAATTCATTAATGTTCTTGAACCACATTCTCCTCTCCTGTAAACTGGATTAAATGCATGAAAGTATTTCTATAAACTCTAAAATTATTTTTATCATTGCCCTTGGTCTGTTTCTAGGGAATATGATTTGAAACTTCAGAAATGAGCTGATGTGCATTTAAAATCAATGCAAGAAATAAAATTCTAATATATCTTTTATAGTTGGATGTGATGATACCTGAGAAAGTGTGCCTTGTTATTTAGAGCTTATTGTGCAAGACTAATATCTCTTGCAGCCTTATTCAGAGTGGAATTATGACACAGGCTTTTTCTATATTTTTTGTCTGGTTTCATCATTTTCTTTTTCTGTATTGATTGGCTTATTCCATCTTCTTTCAATTCAAAGCTATTCTCTTAAAGTTTTGTTTAATTCTTGTTCAAAATGAGTTTGTTTGAAGTCCTCCCATTTATATTTCAGTAAGAATCAGTTATTTTAAATAATTCTTTTTAAGTTAGGGAATAAATATATGCTATATGAATGTTCTGCATTATGTATCACTCCTGTCACTTATGCTAAATAGAATTCTATCATCTTGTTAAATAACTTTCACTATTAACCCCTCCTATATAGTGTATACAGTGTGTAATAACTATCAATAAACATTTAACTCAATCAAGAAGTATGGATCATTCATTTATAATATTTTTTACATTTACTTCCTTATTTATGTAAGATTCTATGACCCATTGTCATATAATTCTCTTGTAACCAAATACAATTACAATTTTCTTTATTTTCCCCTTCATAATTTTGGCTAATAAAGCTTAATTTGAGTAGACCCTACTATTTTTTCCTCTGTGCATGTAAATGGTTGAAACATATAAATGAAACTAAACACACACATATACACAGACACACATCAACATTCACATACTCAATCTTTCTTCCATTCATATTAAAGTCATTAGTCTCAGACAGTCAGCACAGCCTGACATTTCTATTATACTTTATTAATAGTTGTCTGTAACTTTCCAAAACAAATATGTTTTCTGATCTCATCAAACCCAATACAACTATGTTACCCTCTAACCCCATCACTTGTTTTTTGCCTTAATAATACTTTGAAGTAAAACTAAGAAGACAAAATTTCTGTCACATTTCTCTATTTTTATCATTAGTAGTTTGAAAAATTACCTTAAGTGCATAATTTTATTATAAATATCATTATTTTTATTTCACCCATTGCTAATTTTATTTTACTTGATAATTAAGAAAGGTAAGTACTACATGATTTATCTTAAGTAGTTATTTATTTTCAGATAAAAGTTCTCAGAATTCATGTTTCTCTGTTTTATGCTCTGCATGTTGATCCTCAAATTTAGAACTTCTTTAAATAAAATAGGCTAACAACACAATTACAACTCACCTTTATGGATTTGCATGAAGCTGTCTGTATGAATGCAGGTGTTTTTTAAGCCATAAACTTTTTAAGCTCTCTTGTATCAGGAAGCCATTGTAATTCTACAATATTCTGGCCAGCTTTAGTGTCAGCTGCTCTTAAATAGGAAGTAGCTAGCCATGCTCACCCTGGGGGACTTCTCTCATGTATGAATTTAATGTATGAATTCCCAGATGGCTGCTTCTATTTTGACATCATCTGGGATTATGATTTGAAATTGCTTTCTCTGTAGATCACCTGTCCTTCTGTTCAGCCCCTTCTTGGCATAAAGCTCCCCACAGTGGGATAGTCCCTGGGTGAAGAAATGCCACTTAATTGTCTAGGATTACTTTCAAGATAAAGTTAAAAAATCTTTCCATGTATTATATTTCAGACCCTTATAAATTGGTGTGGATTCGCCTTCCTTTCTTTTATTTCCATAATTTATCCAGATCTAGAGCATCCAGACCTTTAGAAAACTGTATCACATGTTTTGTTTGGGACATGGCACACTTTTTCTCTTCAATACATGACATGGGGAGGCAAGATCCCTCTTCAAAAGTATAATGCTCTGTCCTTAGACTAATTTTTATCAAAATTAGAGCAGGATATATGTGCTGGCAAAATTCTAGACAGTTTTATCATGTTATAGCACCTGCTTAGGAATCCGGGAAGATATTTAGCTGATTCAAAATGTGAGCCATTCATAGACACAGACAACAGCATGGTGGTTACCAGAGGGAAGGGGGTGGAGGAGTAGTAAAGGTTAAAGGGGGATGGACATGCCACTACAAATATATGGTGATGGGAGATTTGACTTTGGGGGATGGACATACAGTGCAATATACTCACAATGTATCACAGAATTATACACGTGAAACATATATAACCATTAACCAGTGTCATCCCAATACATTAAATTGAAAAATAAAATATACAGAAATTTTAAAAAATTCAATATATGGGAAGCATCAAGTGTGAAGTGCAATTAAAAATACAAGCATTTTAAGCAAGACTATTTAATACAGAAAAAAGAAACTTTTGTGTCAAAATTCTTTTCTGATTTCAGCTACTTCTGGGCACATACAGAGATAAAACTTTATCTAATTTAAGAATCCCAACATCTACCTCTACTTGTAATTACATTTGTTTCTATTCTGGGGTTCGTTGACTGTTGGACAGTGTGTTTCTAGAACTGCATTCCTTTTTTCTATATTAAGCCTCCTCCTGTTTACGACAGCATGCCTCTCACACATTGGCCCTTTGTACTCTTTACTATGACTGTTTCAGTGTCAGACTTCCTTCACTTTTATTTATAAATGAGAACTGCATTCATGATTGGCCTCACGTAAGTTTGACAATTACTTACAAGCTGGGACAACTTGAATGTCCATCCCCCATTAGAGAAGACTGATCTAATCTCTATCCTATTATTAAGACAAAGAATTAGAGATTTCCTTATTCAATTAAATATCACCATTATCTCAAAAAATAACTAAAAACAAATAGTTCCTCAACTATGTCCATGGTTGAAGAAAATAAGGACACATCTTACAGTCCAACTTGGTGTCAGTGATTAGGAACCTGGTTTCTTTCATCTGAGAATCCCACTGTTCTCTAGTTCATTCTTCTTCACAGTTCCATATTAGATTTTTAGCATTCAGAGAGCTGAGCATTAAAGACAGACAGGAAATAATTAAACAAACCCTCTCTTAAGAGCTTCAACACATTACTTCTACCCATATGCTATTAGAGAAACTAATCACGTGATTTCACGTAGCTATGAGAGTGTTAGGGAATGGTGTTCACTGAAGATCAAAGAAACAACTACATTAGGAGAGCATCAAGCCAGACTCTGCCACAGTCCTCTCTTCTGGTCACTAACAATGTGTTATAGCATGCTGTAACATATACACCTTTAGATTTAAGTTTTAATATGACATATATAGAACAGAATCATTATGTGTAGTACATGTCTATGTATTTTAGTTGGTTTTTAGATATACTTGTGTCTAATGAAATGTTATTATTATTTCCATTCCTAAATTAGCAACATTATGGACACATAATTTACAACAATTAAAGGTCAATCTTTATAATGCACGCAATGAGATTTAAAATAAGATGCAATTTGACATAAATGAGGTCTTTCCAGATAGTATCCAGCCATGTAATATGAAAAATAGTGACATTTATTGAAGAAGACACAACATACAAGAAACATTGAACATAGAACAATGATGCGTCAGTCCCCTTCAAAGTTGGTCCCTTGGAACCTCACACAGTTCTCCCAATCAGTATCAGCTGTCCCACTGTATTTTCCTGAATCTCACTGATGGTCTGAAATCTCTTCCCTTTCAAAGGTGATTTTAGTTTTGGGAAAAGGCAGAGTCACAGGGCACCACATCTGGGCTGTAGGGGGCCTGAGTCATCTGGGTGATTTGATATTTTGCCAAAAACTCTGTACAAGATGTGATGCATCAGCAGATACATTGTGATGAAGCTGCCAATCACCAGTTGCTCATAGCTGCAGCTTCTGAATCATCAAATAGTTTCCATGGAGGAACGCTCAAGCTTAATGCAGAATTTGATGCAGATTCATTGCTCTACTCCCTTAGTCATTTTGAATGTGATGACCACAGAGTATACATACTCATTCAATGGCGTCTACCACCCCCACTGACTAGTACAGTGAAATCGTCACTGTGTATGTATGTTCATTCCAGTCCACTGTCCTTGGCTGCCAGTAACATGATGTTGCACAAATAGTTCTTCTTATATTAACAATGGCTGGACATTTTCCTCATAGACTACATATACATACATGTGTGAAGCCATTCCCACTGGCAAGATACAGAGCAATCATATTATCCAAAACATTTTCCTAATATTCCATATTTTTAGTTATTAAGTATATGAATTGATTTTTATAATTTTACATTCCAGTTAATTGCTAGTAACATATAAACAGTTGAAATGATGTTAACATTTAATAGCATATCCTTGTTCAAGTCATGTAATTATTTCAGGACTTGTTTTGTAGATACCCTAAGATATTCTAGGTAAAAAATCAACTCTACCAAAACAACCACTTTTTTCTTTGCAATTTTAATTTATTTTCCCTTATTTCATAAATATTTAGGGTTTTAAAAGAAATATCTTATTTTCTTTACATCCTCATTAATTCTACTGTATTCAGAAAAAATATTCCAAACCTTTGAAACTTACAAGCACTGCTCTGTAAGTCAGCATATGGACTACCTTTGTAAATGCACCAAGTGCTCTTGAAAGCGTGCATAATATGCATTTTGTGTGTAATATTGTTCAGACAGTTTATTCCCGTACCGATTTTTTAGTTTCCCACAGGTGAATGAAACATAAATGTGAAGATTTCCTGCTATGATTATAGTATTGTCAAGTAATTATTTTTAGTCTTAGTCATTATATTTTGAGATTCTGTTTTTAGGTACATACAAATTTATGGTATTTGTGTCTTCCTAATAAATTAACCTTTTCATGTCAATGTAATATACCTGTTTATTTCTTCAATACAATAGCTACTCAAGTTTTTTTATGCTTACTGTTTGCATGGCAAAGTTTTCCTATTCATTAATTTTTAATTAATATTTTCTAGCTTTAAAGTGTGTTTCATGTAGATAGCGCATATTTGATTCTGGCTTTGTAAAGTATTCTCTGCTTTTTAATTGTACGATTTATTAATGAAAATTCAGTGGACTTAGATATGTTTGGAATTAGTCTCATCTTTCTTTTTCTTTTTTTATTGTTGTTCAAGTACAGTTCTCTCCATCCCCCCCCTGCCACTCCCCCCTAACCTACCTGCTCCCACTTCCTACCCTTGACCTTACCACCCTTTGGCTTTGTCCATGGGTCCCTTATACATGTTCCTTGATAACCCTTCTTATTTTTCCCCTGTTATCCCCCTTCCCCTCCCTCTGGTTACTGTCAGTTGGTTCTTTATTTCAATGTTGCTGGTTATATTTTGCTTGCTTATTTGTTTTGTTGATTAGGTGCCACTTATAGGTGAGATCATATAGTATTTGTCTTTCATGATATAGTTTGTTTCATTTAGCATGATGCTCTCCAGGTCCAAACATGGTTTCACTAAAGGTAGGAGCTCCTGTTTTCTCCCTGCTGTGTGGTATTCCATCGTGCAAATGTGCCGCAGTTCTTTGACCTGCTTATTTAATGTTGTGCACTTAGGTTGCTTCCAACACTTGGCTATTGTAAATTGTGCTGCTATGAACATTGGGGTGCATCGGTTCTTTTGAATTGGTGTTTCAGGATTCATAGGGTATAACCCCAGCAGTGGAATTGCCAGGTCAGAAGGCAGTTCCATTTTTGGTTTCCTGAGCAAATTCCATACTGTTTTCCACAGTGGCTTCACCAGTCTGCATTCCCACCAACAGTGCATGAGGGTTCTGTTTTTCTCACATCCTCACCAGCACTTGTGTTGTTGTTCATATCCTTTTTTAAAGAAAACTTTGTTTGTTGATTTGTCTCCTCTTTGTTGATTCTGTATTTCCTCTTTCTTAAACTCTTAGATTATTTAGATTTTTTAAGGTTCTGTTTTACTTTATGTATTGGTTTTATTTTAGCTTATACATTTTTAAACCAAACTGTCTACATTACTTATGCACAACTTTATGTACTCTATAAACCTGTCTTGACTTTTACCTTCATTAGAGGTATTCAAAAAGTAAGTAAGTACAACTTCTTGATCTGCCTTGACTCATTCTGCTGGGAAAATTTAGAAAGGCTTTCTTAATTTCAATATGGCAAATTATTTCTCCTTCTTCCCATTGTCCTTTGGAGTCAGCAGAGGTAAAACTGCCCATAAATTAACATTTTATGTCTATAAAAACTATTTAGTGTTTTGCAGCTCAAGTGCTCATCTTCATGTGGGACCAACCTGTGACACACCTGCACCTCTTATCCAAGGAGTCAGGCTGATGCAAAGAAGTCCATCTTTCTCCATTGCATTGGCATGATGAGGACAATCCCCAGGACCACACAAGGGTTTCACCACTTTTATGGCACTTCTATAATACTATTCATATTTCCTCCATCTTAGTCCAACTGGATTTCCATATGTAACGTCTGATAGAAAATTCTAAGGTTATACATTTTAAAAGGAAATAGAATTTTGATGTTCATATGTTGACTGAACACATTACTTAAAATGCAGCACGGTGTATACCAGTACCACCTTGTCTTCTGCTGCTTCAGAGATCTTTCAGTTTTAGTATTCTATACATGATAGTCTGATCTTATTGGGGAGAACATAGCTAAAATACTAAAAAGTAATCCCCTATTATTTTTATGGCTCTTTTGCACAGTATTTAAGAACATCTCTAAGATGTATTTACTTATGATGTTTGATAGTCTCTTTTATAGAGATAAAATGACAAAAATGTATTTTCTTATAATTGTATACTATTAATACCTTGATAATTTTTTCTTAAATTTTTTTCATACTTTCTCTCTAAGTTGAGATTTTAATGTCATGAAGAAATTGTACAAAAATTGTGTTATATGCACTTTCTCATTACCTTCTAACAAACTCTGATGATAGATGTGATAAGAAGAGGTGGAGAAGGTGGAGGTTAGTGAAGGTATTCAGTATTTTGAAAGGAACATCATAGACAATGTAGTGAGGCCCCCAAGGCTTGGAAAGGTTTGTACCAGGAGTTACAGAATGCAAGATCATGTTGAGCAAAAGAAATGTAGGGAGTAGAGAGATGACTAATAAGGATTATTGAATTTTGCTGCTTTAGCACTCAAACGTGTCTTTTATCTTCTTACACTGTTATTCTTTATCATTAGGTCCCATACAGTTTCTTTAAAGGAAGAAGAAAGGAAAGTGAGCTGGAAGTAAGAAAAATGATTCCCACATACCTCAGAGATACCATTTTAATTTTTTTATATAAAAATATTTGTTTCAGTTACTCAAATCCCTTTATTTTTCTTCCATCCACAACTTGTATTCTTTTTTCTGTGCACTTAAGACCTATACAACAAATTAAGAATAAAAATATGCTTATTGCCATAAAAAAGTGATGGCAATTAATTAGTATTCCAGACAAAAACTGAATTCTGGAACCATATGTGCCCATTTTTTTCACATGTGAATTTATCTTTGGGGAGTCAGCTGAAGAATCACCATTAAACACTGATAGAATGTAATTTTTCTTTAATTCATTGACTTACTGTTGTTGGATTCCCATCTTTCCTTTCTTTTCATGAGCTTGCCTGATTATGAGTTATTAATCATAAGCAAATAAAACATCAATAGTTACACCTTTGCTATTAGTCATTCTTTCAATTTAGCTAAGTTGATTAGACACCTGTTATTTTTTTGGGGCAATATGTTGAGCTCTGGACATACAAAGATGAATCATCTTGTTGTGAAAAAGAAAATGTAGGTAATATCCCGGGGTCTTTAAAAGCAACAACAACAGCAATAACAAACTTTAATGACTCCAGTGTGTTGTTTCAGACATTATGATACCTTGGATTGAGTTCGGAATTAATTGGCTATTTAAAAATAACAGCAGAGTTTATTTCATGTGAGATATAATACGATATAACTCATCCAGAATAATTAAGATTTCTAGCAATCTTGGAAAAGAATCAAAATTAGTGTCTGGATACTATGATAAGTAAGAAACAAATTTTGGGAAGTTACATTGTCAAGTCATAGAACAATCCATTTTGACAAGAATTTTCTCAATGCTACCATAACATCTTTGTTTCTCAGACAATATATCATGGGGTTAAACAATGGTGTCACAATGGTGTAAAAGAGAGAAAGAAATTTGTCCATCCCTGTTGAATGACTCGACTTTGGTCTCAAATACGTAATGATGCCTGATCCAAAGAATAAAGCCACAACCATGAGATGAGAAGAGCAGGTGGAGAATGCCTTAGCTCGCCCTGTTACTGATGGCAGCTTCATTATGGTGGAGATTATTTTCACATAAGATCCAAAAGTCAACATAAAAGGAATAGTGACAACTAAGACAGCAACCACATAAATCAACATCTCTGCCATAAAAGTGTCCCCACAGGCAAGCTGAAGTACTGGAGGCACGTCACAGAAAAAGTGATTCAGCTGGTGAGATCCACAGAAGGGTAGAGAGAAAATCTGGTAGGTGAACCCTATGTGGACTGGAATTCCAGTCACCCAACAGCCAGCTGCCAACTGGATGCACATCCTGTTGTTCATGATGAGAGGGTAGAGTAATGGGTTGCAGATAGCAACATACCTGTCATAAGCCATTACGGTCAGAATAAAGCACTCAGTGGCTCCCAAGACGAGAAAGAAATACATCTGAGTAGCACAAGCCAGAAAGGAAATATTTCTGTTTTGTGTACAAAGATCTATTAACATTCTGGGGACAATGACTGACACGTAACATATTTCCAAAGAAGAAAAGTTCCCAAGGAAATAATACATGGGGTTCTGAAGGGAAGGATCAACATTGATTATGATAATAATGAGGCTATTTCCCATCAGAATAATCACATAAATTATCAAAAACACCCCAAACAGAAATCCTTGGAGGTCAGGAACATCAGAAAAGCCAAGCAGGATAAAACCCATCAATGTGGTATGGTTTCCCTGTGGGAGATATTGTCCTGTGGGTTCCATACATGAACACAGTGATTTCAGGCTTAGAAGTCACTTCAACTCACTGGCATGAGATAGATAATCTGTTTTTTTATTGTTGTTTTTTGTTGTTTTTGTATGTTTGGAAGTATATTCCAGTCCAATATCCTAAAATTCTAGTATGTAAAAGCAGAAAACAATCTTAAATTGAATTTTTCCTGTTCATATTAACAATGTGGGTAAATGGATAGCACAGCAAAACAGACAAAAATCCAATGAGAGCAGAACAGGCCAGGTAGCTTAGTCTCAGGACAAGAACTGCTCTGGTAACCTGTAACATTCTCTCGTTAGAAATTTTACTCCTTCCTGACCGATCTGCTGTCTATTTGCTTTTTATGTGTATTTTTTTTTCTGCTTAGCACGTTCTAGTGTACATCTGTTTAGATGACTTTTTTCACATTTGGTTCTATGTTTCCCCTGTGAGCTTCATTGTGGCTTGCTGAAGGGCAAGGTCATCAGTAAGACTCCCCTGTAGAGCCAGTTCAGGCCAGCCTGGGCTACTTCCCACCTGGGAAAGACACATAGACACTTGTCAGAAAAAGAAGAACTATAGCCTTGCTCCATCATCAAAACAATTCCATTTAATATATCATAGAAATTTACATTAGTAATGCATTATAATAAGTCATACATTCATTTGAATTTTATAATGTAAAATAAAGATATAAAATTTTGTTTTAATATGTCCTTATCTCTGCATGGCCCTCAACAATCTTAACAGTTTCACTTATATTCTGAATTTTAGGCATAATTTAGAAATAATTAGGTAAGTTTATGCTTTTATGGGGTAATTACACAAGGAAAAGTGAAAATAAAATGTGTAAGGGAACTTGATAATACTGTTCACACCTGAAACCAGAAAAATGTAAAATCTGCTCATGTACACCTGCTCCCATCTCTAAACATGTGTTCTATATTCCTACTTGACTTTTTTCACATTTGGTTCTGTTTCCCCTGTGAACTTCATTGTGGCTTGCTGAAGGGCAAGGTCATCACTAAGACTCCCCTGTAGAGCAAGTTCAGACCAGCCTGGGCCACTTCCCACCTGGGAAAGACACAGAGACACTTTTCAGAAAAAGAACTATAGCCTTGTTCTACCATAAAAACAATTCCATTTAATATATCATAGAAATTTATATTAGTAATGCATTATATAATCTTGAATATATAATCTGCAATGCATTATGAATGTTATGCATGATGCATATTTAAGATTTTATATTTAAATAACCATTATAAAACACAGTGTTAAATGCAGTGTAGGTTTAGCCTAATTAGCTCCTTAAATAACTAAGCATTGTAGACCAAATAAGTTCAGTCCGTCCTCCACTGTACTGGACCCTAGACATCATTTTTGTGATTTTCATGCAGTTTTTGTTAATATTAACCAATGACCTTTCTAACACATTGCCATATGCTAAAATCTACATTGTCATGAGTTTTGAAGTTTCTCCTCCATTTCGAAGACTCTAAACTCATCTTTTCCTACAGAATACAACCTTCCTTTCTTCTTTTAAGACCCCAAGTTCCTCTTCCCTGCACAAACCTCAAACTACTGGAACAACTTAAATTTCTACTCTTTGTTTTCTCCTCCTCACCCATCCTGAATCCTTCCCCTCTTAGTTCAGTGAATTCTCCATTCTGACATTCATATTACATTTTCACAACATACCCTAGAGAAAAAAGTTCCCTCCTCCCTCTTTTGTGCTCTGTCTTAGAAATTTCAAGAGGAAGAATAAGGACCCGGGACATTTCAGATTCAAATAATATGTTCTATAAACTGAAATTGAGTTCATGGCTGCAAGTTTTTCCTTCCTATCTCTTTATTTTTCTAATCTCTCTCTCTCTCTCTCTCCCTTCCTTTCTCTTCACATCTTGGTCATCATTTCACTATTTTATGTCTTCTCAAACTTTCAAGATTTTATAACACCTTACCTATATGTGTTTTTCCTCAGAAGTCATACCTTATAATCAAACAACTGCAACAAAAGCATAATTGAATTTTCAGTGACCCAGATACATTTGATAAATATGTCAAGAAGTGAATCAATATATATTTTATGGTACATTCTGTAATTTATTGTGGATAAATACTGTGTGCATTAAACACAAAATGTGTTAAACACTGAAGATGCTAATGGTAAATGGCATGAGCCCAGTTTCTGTCTTTACAAAGCTTACAGACTAGTGGTGACACCAGGCAGAT
>NW_025333517.1:0-2280 GCF_019186645.2 Phyllostomus hastatus | reverse complement strand
TATTGTTACAGAACAGAACAAGGGGTGGCCTGGGACGATATACTATTATTGAAAAGGCCTCCAGGTCCGTCATGTCCGCCGCCCAAGGAAAGACGTCTCTCAATGCCAGAGATTCGTGAAAAGGAAAGGAAATGTTTATTTAATGCTATACAAACTTAAAGTAGTGACCTAATGTCTTTATCAAAAATTCCAAAGTCCCCCAAAACACCCACAAACAGACACCGTCCTTCCTTCTTTCCCCCTTTGCCCAGTCCAGAGTACCATATTTCAGGAAAGGAAATAGAAGTCCATGGCTCAGACAGTCCTCTGGTTCTTAGTTAGTCCTCCATCTTGACTGGGAGACCTCCTTGGGTTCCCGGCACCCTCGCCTGAGTCGCCGGGATCTCTGCTAAAACCAGGTGGTGGTTCCCCTTCTAAAGCTGCGGGGGTCCCCGCTCTGTCCAGGCCTCGTGGTTCTCCCTCTCAGGGCTGCGGGAAGGGGAGAGTCCCCACTCTGTCCAGGCCGCGTGGTTCTCTCTCCTAAAGCAGCACAGTTCTCTCTGGGATGCAGGAGTCTCCACTCCGTCAAAGCCGCGTGGTTCTCTTTTCTATGGCTGCGGGAAGGGAGAGTCCTCACTCTGCCAAAGCCGCGTGGTTCTCCCAATGGCCGCCAAGTCTGGGTTTTAAATCTCCGTGGCCAATCTTCCTCTGCAGCCTCATTTCCGACTCCTCCCACACTCGGCTTCACATGCCGGAACTCGTATCCTTCCAGCTTTACTGGGCTGCCATCTTGAGTCTGGGCAGGTGTGGCCCCCATGTCCTGGAGCCAATCTTCTCCGAGCTCCCACGCAGGCGCTGTAGCTTGGGGGGGGGGAGATCTGCCCCCAGTCATGTGTTGGTGGGGAAGTTACTTCCATTCCCCTGGCTCAGAGATGATCACAGCTATTTAACATATCTAAGCGACCAGCCAAAGGCTATAGATATGTTAAATGACCATGCCAGAGGGTAGCTGCAAGGCTGTTGCTATGCAAAACAGATCTCAATGGCCTTGCTCCATTTGTCCCTTCCCCCAACCCACACCCTGGGTGGGGGGGATGGAGACATCTTAAAATCTCCTGGACACCTTAAGTTCTGGACCCCATTTCAAATGTCCATTTGGGGTCCCCCACTCTTGGCTGCACCCTGTAACAGTATTATTTCCTTTGTCCAAAGTAGCTCCTTTACCTGACTGTTTATTGTGTTCTTATTATATATGTTATACTTAATAGACTACAATCCTGACAATAAAATTTGAAATTTAGTGTTTTATGTAATTTTCTCTTAAGCCAGTCATGAGAAAAAAAGAACAATGAATTTATACTTCCTCTTATATTTACCTATATAATTACCTTTACTTGGTCTCTATATTTCTTTGTGTGCATTCAGGTTATCATCTGATACTATTTCATTTCATCCTGAAAAGCTTCCTTTAGTATGTCTTACAAGGCGTTGTCTCCCAATGGATTTTCTCCACTTGAATTTACTCAGAAATTACATTATTTTACCTGCTGAGGGGAACATTTCTCTAAGTTGCTTCCAGTTTAGTCAGAGGATTAATGGGAACAAAACAGATGTGACACTGAGAGTGATGACCATCCCAGACACTGAGATATGGATGACAGTGTGGCTGGTGATAGGGAAGCAGGTGGGTCCTATCTTAGGTGGCACCATTTGGAAAGAGTTGGAAGAGGGTATGAGTTGGCTGGGGTTGCTGGCACAAAGCACCACAAACTAGTGGCTTAAAAACCAGCAATTAATTGTCTCACAGTCAGGCTAGATGTCTATAACCAAAGCATCAGCAGATACATTTCCTTCTGAGCCTGGTGAGGGAAGGACCTGTTCCAGGCCTCTCATTAGTCTTGTGGATGCTTCCATTGGATCTCTGCTCTCAGGTTCACATGGTCTTCTTTGTGAGGGTGTGTGTGTGTGTGTGTTTGTGTGTCTGCCTCCAAATACTCCCCTTTTATAAGGACATGAGTTATATTGGATTAAGTCCCACCATGGGGATCTGATAATAACTAGATTACCTTGTAAAGACCTTATTTCCCAAGAAGGTCACATTCTGAAGTAAGGGGGATGAGGACTAGAAGATATGCAGCATCAGAATTTATGTGTGGTTGATGTGGGGACACAATTAAATACATAACAATTTTTTTTTAACGCAATGGGTCTGTTACTCTTTGATTAAAATGTTTTAAAGTTCTACAGGTAACATGCAGAATGTGGGAGCCTCTCATTTTGATCAAGAGTCCTGTCTCACTT
>NW_025333516.1:0-2642 GCF_019186645.2 Phyllostomus hastatus | reverse complement strand
AGCCCTGAAACATTAATCCAAAAGAAACTATGCACCCCAATGTTCATAGCAGCACAATTTACATTAGCCTGATGCATGCCCACCTGCCTGCAGTGAGGACGGAACGCTGTGGATCGTTCGTTGAAACACGAGAAAAACATACACAGGGACAACCAGGTCCTGTGGGGGAATCGGAACAGAAGGGCCACTCCTCAGGTGGGGACTGCCTTGGCCACCCTCTCTCCTGGAGGGCACCATGGCCACTCCCTCTCATGGGGAGCACCCTGTCCCCCTGCACCAGCAGGTTTTTATTCTTCAATACCAACACAGTTTGCAAATTACCAGTAGTTAGCTTTTGAAAGTTGCTGCCAGATTTCCTACTGGGATCCTAAGCCAGACATTTTGGGGTTTTATCATTTAAAAAGACTAGGGGACTTAAAGCTTAGTTCTGTTTCCTGCCTGTGACTTCATATTCTAATTAAAGAGCATCCTCCAGCAAGCAGATTTCACAGGGTCCTTCATATTCTATGTCTTAGGCCTGATTACCCCGGGAGTCCACCGTTTCTGGTCTGCACTATACCACCCCTGTTACTTCCAACGGGCCAGAGTTGGGCAGAGGAGACAAAGGGAGCTGGGAGACTTGGATTTTTCAAGGACACAGGCATTGGCAAAATTGGTGATTGATGTCGATCACTTCGTTATTTCCACAGCCCCGAGAGTCTTGTCCCTGTCGTCCCTTTGTGAATGCATCTGTCTTAGATTCATTCTCTATCCAAGAGAATTGTTACATGTCACTGACTGCTATTCAAGCATGAAAAAAAATGAGGCATATAAACAGGCAGCGTTCATGCCAGGGAAATAAGTTTTGTCTCCTTTGTGGCTCCTGATCTGGAGGTCTTTCACTCAGCCTAAGTCACGGGGTGGAGGGGGGGGTGGTTACACCTTCCTGAGACCAGGCAGGGTGGCCCCAAACAATAGCCAAGTGCTGGAAGCAACCTAAGTGCCCATCAGTGAATGAGTGGATCGAAAAATGATGGTACTTTTACACAATCAAATTCTACTCAGTAGAGAGAAAGAAGGAGCTCCTACCCTTTGGGACAGCATGGTTGGAACTGGAGAGCATTATTCTAAGTGAAATAAGCAAGGTGGTGAGGGACAAATACCATATGATTTCACAATTACCTGGAACATAATGAACAAAAAAAAAGCAAACACAAAATATAACCAGAGACATTCAAATTAAGAACAATCTAACAATATCCAGAAGGGAGGGCAGAGGGGACAGTGGGGACAAGGGTCTACAGGAACTACCATAAAGGACACATGGGCAAAACCGAGGGTGAGGGTGGAAGCAAAAGATGGAGGTGGGTTTTGCTGGGGTTGAGGGGAGTGGTGTGGAGAAAATGCAGGCAACTGTAATTGAATTAACAGTGAGGTAATTTAACAAGTTTACTATTCAGGATCCATATTTGACTATTTGCTTATAGGATGAACTCTATTTGTAATAGAAAAACAACACTTTTGGGGCTTTGCTGACCATTCTCAGACATGCATAGAGCATCAAAAGTTGAGGCCATCTGAGCTGTTTCCTACTGGGGTGGAAATAGGTGATGCTGTGCCTTCTTTCTAATCCACCAGCAGTTCCCTTATTAAGGGACATGAGGGCAGACACCCCGAAGCTCTGTGTTGTTCACTGACCAGCAAGCGGGACTGGTTGGCAGAATGGGAGAGCCCGCCTGGTGCTAGGGCAGGTGGTCAGCATGTGTCCTAGTGGCCACGGGGACAATGGCCTGAGTCAAGGGCCACAGTCAATGTGCATTGCAACAGTCTCCCAGAGCTCACTTGTGCTACCTGACAGCCTGGAGCTTCCTTCTGTCTTTTAGGGGAGGAAGTACCAGTGACAGCAGAGTTGGGGCTTCTGGACACTTCCTGACAGATCAGACCACTCAGTTAATCTCTGTTTCATTGATTCCCCTGCTTAGAGGATGGCCTGCCTGGGTGTTTCCCTGGACTGTGCTCCCCTGCCTCTCTGCTGGGATGCCCTCAGGCACTCCCGCACCTGCACCTGCCCATCTCACCCAATGGCTGCAGAGTCTCATTTCCCCAAACTCAGCCAGTTCCAGTGTGAACTTGCTTTCTTCCCACACATCCCACGTGCTCTCATGTTGACCTGCAGGATTACAGGTGCCCTGTGGGCTGGGCTAGAGGCCAGAGTCAGCAGGAACCTGCTGCTGTCCTCCTGTCACAGCATCAATTCACAGCCACAGCTCTCACACCCCTCTCGTCCTGACTTCCATGCTGGACACTCTACTCCAAACTTCATGACTCCTTGTCTGAACACTGGCAGCAGGCTTGAAATGTGGTTTCCTCCTCCATGTGTGTCCCACACCAGACCTACTCCCCCACTTCACCACCTGGCAAAGTTTTTATTCTGAAATGCTTATTAAGAGTTAAGAAAACTATAAAATCTTAGAATGGTAATGAAAAGTGTATTTTTATGATTCAGACCCTGGCTTGGGGGGTCTGCCACATTGTGGATGAGACATGAGACTAATTCACACAGACTATCGAGTCCTGTGGAGGAATAGGGACAGCATGGCTTTTCTCTCCAAGGGAGAAAAAGCTATGGCCTTTGCCATGACAGGCCTTTATTTCTCTTCTGG
>NW_025333515.1:0-2268 GCF_019186645.2 Phyllostomus hastatus | reverse complement strand
TGCTGGGATCCATGAGGAAGAATCGGTGCTGTGTCTCCATCTTCACTGCTGTATTTAGGTCATTTGTAGCCACAACTTTAAAGCTATGTAAATGGTGACCACTGTGGTACCAGTGGATATAGATTTTACCAGAGGGATACGACGATATCCAAAAATAGGGGAAGGAGCAGGGCACATTGGTGCATCCACCCTCCTGCAGGCTCACAGATTCCTGTAGCTTGATACCATAGGCTCGCTGCTGCTGCTGCTGCTGCTGCTGCTGCTGCTGCCGCTGGGGCTGCTGCTGCTGGGAACCTGGGGGAACACAGATACTCAGCATTGGCCCCAACCCATTCCCACCTCCCTTCCCCTCTTCTCATGCCCTCTAACCTCCCCACAGTAGGGGCAGCAGCAGTAGGGTCAGCATATTCACTTCTCACAGGGCAGAGCTGGTCCAGGGCCCTGTGTCAGTGAAGGAAATGCCCAGCTGTGGGGTGGGGCCAATGACACCCCAACAGGAAGCCATGTGCTACAGAAATGTGGTCAGGCCTGGAGGGGAACTTGGGCTCCACAGGCTGTGGGGGGTACTGTGAGCGCTGAGAAATCATCCTGTGTCACCTCCCCCAATCTGACCCTGCAAGTAGATCTACAGTCCTCAGATGTTGAGCACCTTGTGCAGATGTGAATCTGAATGTGTTCACCTTGCAGTTGATGTTGAAGTCCAGAGGGAGGTCACCCAGGGGTCATTCCAGTGAGAGGTGTCCCTGGTGCTTCAGGAGACCCACCCTCCAGCCAAAACCACAGAATGTGCTGGGAAAGAATGCATTTAAATTTTGCTTCAACTACCAAGTGCTGATAAGAGTAGAAGAAATTTACACCCAACTCCACTGGAGGGTGGAATCCAAAAGGAAGCTGAGTGTTAAAGCCCTATGCACTGTGGACACTGGGACATGGGATGCACAAGTACAGGGTCAGAGGGTGTCCCACTGTGTGGGACAGTGACAGTGCACAGGTGCCCTCAGTGGGATGTGAGCAGGGAGATCTCGTCCCATTCAAGGGGACATCACACTCTGGCCCTCAGCACAGCAGCAAATTTTCAGTCTTAAAGCTTAAGAAGCTCCATCCTCAAGGTCTTGCATGAGCTCATCCCCTTCTCAAAGCCCCAGCAAGGGCTCCAGTGATGTGTGGAAATAACCTGAAATCCTACTGCTCTTTATGAAAAAAAGAAACTTGATAAACATTTTCTCAACCACCACAATGTTGTGAAAATCTCAGGGTCAGACATTCCTTGTAACAAGTTGTAGGATTGAAAGTTTCTTAAACTACCATATCTTGCCATGTATAATGCACAGTTTTTGCTCAAATTTTTGAGGGAAAAATAAGGATGCACAATATACATGGGTGGTACTTGTTCTGTATCTATGTAAATGCTTTCAGTTCTTTTATTTATGTTTATGAATTAATAGTGCAAACCTAGAAAATAATAATGGTATCTCTATGCAAAATAATACCCTGGAATACAACAATCAGTTTAGTTTCTACATAAAAATAAATGAAAAATCAGCCCTGGCTGATGTGGCTCAGTGGATTGAGTGCTGGTTTGAGAACTGAGGGGTTACAGGTTTGATTCCCAGTCAGGGCATATGCCTGGGTTGCAGGCCAGGTCCCCAGTAGGGGGCCCACAAGAGGCAACCACACATTGATGTTTCTTACCCTTTCTTTCTTTCTCTCTTTCCCTTTTTCTGAAACTAAATAAATAAAATCTTTTCAAAACTTGAGTTCAAAACTGAAAGTGAAAGATTTTTTTCTGAAACCATAGGCCAGAAAGGTGAGCACACATTATACAAGGAAGTACTTTATACACAGCAAAATGTGGTACACAGGAAAACAAAATGTCAATCTCCAGTGCCAAGGAGATGCTAGATCTCTTTGTAGTGGCTATATTATTATAGTAATTAATAATGATTACTAGTGTAATATTAATACCTATTATAGTAAGACAGAATTATTCTCCTATGAAGAGGCAATCAAAAAGTATCAGTCAAAAAACTGTTGGGGACATGTGTCCTGCAGGTGGGCCAGACAGGAATGCCACACTACTAATGAAAATAGTCTGTAATTGTCTGAATTGTCTTATATTTTGGTTTTCAGCATTTTGGCTCTTCTTACTTGGTGTGATGTGTTTTCCCATTTCAGAAAAATTCATGGGTGCCACATGTTGCTTTTTCATTGAAGCAGTGATCTCAACATTAGTAGAAATAGCAAGATCCACAAAACCTGGGTCTGCAT